>NC_135811.1:93169205-93340753 GCF_964213995.1 Mustelus asterias
GAATGCGCTGCCAAGTAGGGTGGTGGAGGCAGACACGCTGGCATCGTTTAAGACTTACCTGGATAGTCACATGAGCAGTCTGGGAATGGAGGGATACAAACGAATGGTCTAGTTGGACCAATGAGCGGCACAGGCTTGGAGGGCCGAAGGGCCTGTTTCCTGTGCTGTACTGTTCTTTGTTCTTTGTTCTTTGTCCAGTAGCTTTGTGTGTGGTCCACAGTATAACGCCTTGAAAAATCTAAAATGACTCGATCTGTGGTAAAGCAATTGTCAAGGTTATAGATCAGTAATTAGAAAGTAGGGATGATTTGTGATTCTGTTGATTTGGCTTCATGAGAGTCATGCTGTTTATCAATAAGGATATTCTGCCCTTCACTTTAACTCACTAGTGATCCTGATGATATCCCAAAATATGCACTTAAATCTGCAGCGGGTGAATTTGCACCAATGTTGCAGAACATTTGTCAACATACACAGGAGAATTACTCATTGACTGACCACAATCTAACATCCCTCCAACTTACAGGAAAATATCCCTATCTATCCAGCAAACGACCAACCTATTTACTGATGTTTGCTGTAACTAGAACATCATTGATAATCAACTAGTGAATTATATTGAAGGGCAGAATATCCTTATTAATAAACAGCATGACTCTCATAAAGCCAAATCAACAGTATCACAACTCATCCCTACTTTCTAATTACTGATCTATAACCTTGACAATTGCGCTACCACAGATCGAGTCATTTTAGATTTTTCAAGGCGTTATACTGTGGACCACACACAAAGCTACTGGACAAACAAGATCATTATGGAGTCCAAGGTAATGCTACGCAATGGATAAGAACACTTCTTCCCAAAGAAGGCAAGTGGTACGTTGGCCTTCATTGCAAGAGGTTTCGGGTACAGGAGCAGGGATGTGTTGTTGTAATTATACAGGGCCTTGGTGAGGCCACACCTAGAATATTGTGGGCAGTTTTGGTCTCCTTTTTGAGGAAGGATGTTCTTGCTCTCAAGGGAGTACAGTGAAGGTTTATCAGGCTGATTCCGGGGATGTCGGGACTGATGTATGAGGAGAGATCGACTCGGTTAGGATTGTTTTCACTGGAGTTCAGACGAATGAGGGGGATCTCATAGAGACTTATAAAATTCTAACAGGACTAGACAGGATTGATGAAGGAAGGATGTTCTCGATGGTGGGGATGTCCAGAACCAGGGGTCACAGTCTGAGGATACAGGGTAGACCATTTAGGATGGAGATGAGGAGACATTTCTTCACCCAAAGAGTGGTGAGCCTGTGGAATTCATTACCACAGGAAGTAGTTGATGCCAAAACATTGAATGTATTCAAGAGGCAGCTGGATATAGCACTTGGGGTGAATGGGATCAAAAGTTATGGGGAGAAAGCAGGATTAGGCTATTGAGTTGGACGATCAGCCATGATCGTGATGAGTAGCGGAGCAGGCTCGAAGGGCCAAATGGCCTCCTCCTGCTCCTATCTTCTATGTTTCTACGTTTCAAACAGTAACAAAGAGTCACTGTGAATGGGGAAGCCTCAAACTGGAAACCAGTTTTAAGTGGTGTGCCCCAAGGTATCGTCATAGGCTCACATTGTTTCTCTCATTATAAATGACATCCAGGATGGAAAATCAAGCCAGATCAGACTCTTTGCAGATGATGTCTAAAGTATAGAGCAACTACAAAGCAGCAGGTGAAGCCAGTCTGCAGGAAGATTGAACTAACCTCATCAAATAATCCAATATATGGGGAATAAAATGCTTCATAGAGAAGTGCAACATCATGTGAGTCACCAGTACTTGATTTCGACCAATATCCAGCTACACAATGTATGATTTTTATGGTGGTGACAATGTTTTATCATGGTCAACTAATAATGAGCCTAACAAACCCTGATGCTTAATTTAAATATGGCAGGCGCAATGCCAACCTTGGTTCCCAGCCACCTGCCCCTGTATTATGGTGGAGAGCGTGGGAGTGGGTGGGTTAGACACCCACCTTATTTTACATGCCCTCCGTGCCTCTGCCCCCCCAGTAAAAATACTTGCATTGGGCATGTAAAATTCATCCCATTGTCTGAAATTCATCGATTAAGCAGAGGATGTAAATCCATTTATTTTAAGGATTGAATCTTCAGTTAAGCATTTCCATGGTTCTCTCACACAGTGAGGTAGAAATATAGGTTTCACCATTCATCGTTCAATAAATAGTCACTTTCGCTGCTTTATTCCACTTTTTCCTCAGTAGCAGAAAATTAATCTCTAATATAAATAAATAATCGTGAAGAGTGTACCTCGAGATGCCTAGCACTTTACTTTCCTGAATTCTCTGACATCTTGAACTTTTACTCTTTAGGTTATTACTTTCCCAATATATTTGTAATGCAGGTGGCTTCTCTTGCACAAGAAAATGAGAAAAAAATAAGAGAAGGCATGGGATGAAGAAAGATCCATTGGTTTATTGAACCTTGCATAAAATGCAAATTACACATATCTTTTGTTTGGGACTGATACCATAAACAAATAATGCAACACAATGCAATCATTGTGGCTAGACAGACATTGCTTAAATGTTCTGTAGCTATTCTATAATTGTATAATTGAGAAACTTCCAGTGCCAAATATTCTACAAATCACAGCAGCATCAGATAGAGTCAAGAGTTTCTGGAAGATATGTCACAAAGTATTTCTCTAGCAAAATTCCTTGTAATTTACATTTTTAACCCAAATAAGGTTGCAAAAACCTCTAGGTTGGCTCCTTTTAGTCCGGGCCGTGTCTATGACTTGTTGTTGCAGTTATATTGTGCAGCAGTACTTTGTTTACTGACTTGTGGAAAATATGAGTTTACAGTTCACAGAATCATAGAATCGCTACAGTGCAGAATTCACCACATTGAGCCTGCACCAACCACAATCCTACCCAGGCCCTATCCCCATAACTCCACATATTTACCCTGCTAATCCCTCTGACACTAATGGTCAATTTAGCATGGCCAATCAACCTAACCTGCACATCTTTGGACTGCAGGAGGAAACTGGAGCACCCAGAGGAAGCCCACACAGACACGGGGAGAATGTGCAAACTCCACACAGAGGTGGTTGAGGCAGATATGTTAGCAACTTTTAAAACTTATATGGATAGGCGCATGAACAGGCAGGGCATAAAGTAAAGTAAAGTTTATTTATTAGTCACAAGTGTGGCTTACATTAACATTGCAGTGAAGTCACTGTGAAATTCCCCTAGTCGCCACATTCCAGCACCTGTTCGGGCCAATGCATCTAACTAGCGCATCTTTCAGACTGTGGGAGGAAACCGGAGCATCCAGAGGAAACCCACGCAGGCATGGGGAGAAAGTGCAAACTCCACACAGACAATAACCTGGGCCGGAATTGAACCTGGGTCCTTGGTGCTTTGAGGCAGCAGTGCTCACCCTGTGCCTCCCTGGTTGGTTATGCCAAAATATTCATCCTGTGATTGATACAGTGGAGTGGACAACACGATCCAGAGAACAATTGATCTGCACGAAGACATCACTATGTGTGGAATGGAATTCTCCAACCTTGCCTGCGGCTGAGATTATCCGGTCCCGCTGCTATGGACAGAGATGTGGCTGAGTGCCAAATTCTCCATTTTCGCTGGCAACGGTAGTAGGGCATACAAGATCGGAGAATTCCGGCCAAGATGTCTGGCTCAGTTTAACTTCCCAACCAAAAGACAACACTCTACGCAACACTCCCTCAGTAGTTCACTGGGAGCATCAGCCTGGACTTTAGTGTCTGCATTGGGACAGATTGTTAATTTGCCACAATGTTTACCTGAAATTGAGTAACAAAAAAATTACACTGGCTACATCTTTAACTTTGCAAGTTATAACCTGTGTAGATGTATGATTTGTACAAAGTTGACATCCTAGAAGTACAATCTTTGGAGCGCGTGAAAGTATTTTTTTCCACTTCTCTCACAATGTAAAAAACCTTTGGCAGAACTTTTGTTTTCATCAAAGTGATAGCTGTCACTGCTGAGGATTATTGTATTATTTTAACTTTTTGAACCAATTTCTCGTACAGTACGGGTTACAAGCAATCAGGTCTTTCCTGGGATTTTCCCAGAGTGGGTAGAAATGGATTCACCTCAGATGTGCCTGGGAAATTATCACAATGGGCGAAAAACAAAATTGTCCCCTTGCCCTTATTGAGAAATAAAATGAATCTCAGACACTAAAGCTGAACTCACTGGTGCTGCTGGTGCAGGCACTGCAATGGTACGAAAGAGATTTTGATTCCCATGACAATCCTGTGCCAACCTTCTGTGCTCTGTTGAGTTTGTGCCAGTGGGTGTGAGAGATTTGCTTTGCCCCAAGAGGAAAGCTTCATTCAGTATGTCTTAGGGGCAGACTTAAGCTTATTTATTTAGAGTCACAAGTAGGCTTACATTAACACCGCAATGAAGTCACTGTGAAAATCCCCTAGTCGCCACACTCTGGCGTCTGTTCAGGTACACTGAGGGAGAACTTAGACTGGCCAATGCACCTAACCAGCACGTCTTTCGGACTGTGGGAGGAAACCGGAGCACCTAGAGGAAACCCATGCAGATACGGGGAAAATGTGCAAGCTCCACACAGACAGTGACCCAAATCGGTAATCGAACCCGGGTCTCTGGTGCTGTGAGGCAGCAGTGCTAACCTCTGTGCCACCATGCAGCCCTTCCAAGGGTGTGTCCGAGCTTCCCAGATATTATGCTCAATAAAAAAGCTGGTACAATACCATTTTGGCTTGTTGGGGAAAAGCTGGAATAGATGTTAATGCAACTCACACAGAACGCCTGTGTGAACTCACTGAGGTCTATTTTAATTTTGGGCAAGAGCGCAAAATGGGTGATAGTGAATTAGCATCCCATTGTGCATCCCTCTCAATAGACATCAATTGGAAATCAAGATCAGAAAAGATGTTCGGCCAGTGATTCGCTAAGGCGGAATTTACTCTCCTGTCCAAAATTACCCCCACCATTTGTGAACACGCAGTCCTCGGACTTGCAACACAATTCATGAAAACTGTATCATGAGTCAAAAGGTCTGAAGCCAGAATCAATTCTCCCATAGGTACAATGTGAAAAATGGATGACTGGTTCATAAACAACATGTTAATGTCCAGTCCTTCAGGTTTTTGGGGAATCTGCCTGGCGGTCCCAGATGGTGATGAGCCATTTGTCTGAAGCTATTTGTCAGTCAACAAGGAGTCTGTTTGAAGTTTGCATGTTCTCCCCATGTGGGTTTCCTCCCCGTGCCCCGGTTTCCTCCCACAGTCTGAAAGATGTGCCGGTTAGGTGGATTGGCCATGCTAAATTGCCCCTTAGTGACCCAAGATGTGTAGGTTAGATGGATTAGCCATGGTAAATGAATGTGGGGTTATAGGGATGGTCGGGGGAGAGAGGGCCTGGGTAAGAAACTTTGTCAGAGAGCCGGTGCAGGCTCTATGGGCCAAATGGCCTCCTTCTGCACTGTAGGGATTCTATGATTCTAAGGTGCTGTAGGAGATTAAACCACATGGACATGCTAGGAGATGAGCCCACCGGAAAATCCCCCCGGCGTGGACGGTGGTAACATTTTGGCCAAGGACTGTTAATTCAGTGAACTTACTACTGGTTTTTTGTTGTGCCAGGAATCTGTTTGACTTGCAAGATGTTTTTGCACTTCTGTCTAATGTGGAACCAAGCAAACATTTGTAGTTTTCTTTGGGAACTTGACTTCCCCATTCTAAAACATCCTAAGTTACCAAGGCAACTCAAACTGCACCAGGGGCATTTCTTTTGAGTTTTTGCCAGCTCATCTGACTCTCCCAATTGCCTTCCAACCCCTGCTGTGGCCTCAATGCACCAGGCAAATGCCCTGTTATCGCAGTGTCCATAAGTTAATGAAGCAGCAGTATAAAATCTGGAAGGATCACTGCAGCACGCTGATGTTGCACTGTGTAAAATACCCCTGTAGTGACAATGAGTCAGGAATACAATGTCAGACTTCTAATGACTGTCACACTGATTTTAAATGCTGTAATTTGGGTTATATTCACTGGAGTTTAGAAGAGTGAAAGGGGATCTTATAGAAACTTATAAAATTCAAACAGAGTTAGACAGGGTAAATTCGGAAAGAAAGTTCCTGATGGTGGGGAGTCCAGAACTAGGAGTCATAGCTTGAGGATAAGAGATAAACCTTTTTAGACTGAGGTGAGGAGAAATTTCTTCACCCAGAGGGTGGTGAATGTGTGGAATTCACTACCACAGAAAGTAGTTGAGGCCAAAACATTGTCTGATTTCAAGAAGAAATTAGATATAGCTCTTGGGGCTAAAGGGATATGGGAGGAAGGGGGGATCAGGATATTGAATTCGATGATCAGCCATGATCAAAATGAATGGCGGAACAGGCTCGAAGGGCCGAATGACCTACTCCAGCTTCTAATTTCTATGTTTCTAAATTGTCAATTTATCTTTAAGCAAACTCTAAGAGAACTCTAAGCAGAAGGAGCCAGTAATAAGCCTCAGTGAGTAACTAATACCTTACAGGACTCAGGGCAACCATTGACTATAATAATAACCGTGCCAACCCTGGACAGATGTGCATTTCAGTGGTGGTGGAGATACAACCTCTTCTTTATAGACTTGTCCCTGTAGCTGGGTAGCAGGAAAATGGAGGGAGCGTGCAATCATGTAACACTTTTCATTTAGAGGGCTCGACAGTCAGAATGGCTTTTGAAACGTGCTCAGGATGGCTTTGAGGGCGAATGTCACATCCAGTTCACACACAAGGTTCCCATCACATCAGTGAGAGCAATGATGAGTTGGTTGAGGAATAAATGTTCTTCCAACAGGGCTTAAATATATGACTTGCCCAGACCAACAGGGCCTTTGATTTAATATCTCATCGGAAAGGGAATGCCTCCAACAATGCAGCTTTCCCTCATTACCGCACCAGGAGGGTTACAACCAAGGAGTGGAAAATTGAATGCCAGATTGAGACCATCTTAAGTGCTTTTGCATTTGACACTACTCTTGAATCAGGAAGTGGGTTCCTGCTGCTATTTGTGCGTTGGTAAAATCAGAAACAGTTTAATTCTACTGCTACCTTTAGGTGGAAAATGAAATAATGAAAAAACCACTCCTCACTGATGCAAAAAAGGGGAAAATCCTGTTCTCAACCTCAAAAAAATTCCTAACTGATGCAGTGAATAGAGGGAAATGGACCCAGGGCAAGCAGAAGGGGTTAATTTAATTTGGCTTCATGCTCGGCGCAATATCGTGGGCTGAAGGGTTTGTTCCTCTGCTGTACTGTTCTATGTTGTATATCGCAGTATCCATAGCTCCACACCAGGTTTCATCATTGTTTTTTTAAGTAATAATACCGCTTTGAGTTTGATTTTTGCACAATGTACTCTAAATTCCAGAAATGTGATTTCATATTAACAAATGAAACAACGCCCAAAATTTAGTATATTTAGTCACTGACATTCAAAGGTTTATGTTCCAGGTTGCTTCTAATTATGACAGTTGTCAAAAGCCTTCCACTCCCGTGACGGGAATGTACTAACAGTAACTTTCTTGCCAGTCACTTTCCCTCTCCAATGTGGACCTGGGAAAGATGCTCTTTTGGAATGTCGGTGCACACCCGATGGGCTGAATGGCCTCCTCTTTATTAAAAGTCAGCCCAGCAGCACCGTGGTTAGCACTACTGCCTCAGACCGCCAGGGATCTAGGTTCAATCCCGGGTGACTGGGCCCGATTTTACCATTTTCATTCTAAGTGCTGAATCTGGGCGTAATGCAGATCCGACTTGGAGATCTGCTTTCGGGCGCCCTCCATACGCACTCAGCCTGAAAAAAAAATTGCGGGTCCCATTCGCGCTGTGGGCGGGGCTTAGCGCGGCCGAAACGATCGGAGCTCTGAACTGCGCATGCGCAGTTAGAAAAACATCTGAAAAAGCGCGTCCGTGTCAGATCGCTCCCGGGCCGCAGAAAGCGGAGAAAGCGTCCCGAGAACGACAAGCGGGAGCGATGGCCCCTATAGACATCACTGTCCCCCTTATCCACCCCCCCACTACCCACACACATCGCTGTCCCCCTTATCCACCCCCCCCACTACCCACACACATCGCTGTCCCTCTTATCCACACCCCCCTCCACTACCCACACACATCACTGTCCCCCTTATCCACACCCTCACTACCCACACACATTGCTGTCCCCCTTATCCACCCCCCCCCACTACCCACACACATCGCTGTCCCTCGTATCCACCCCCCCCACTACCCACACACATCGCTGTCCCTCATATCCACCCCCCCCACTACCCACACACATCACTGTCCCCCTTATCCACCCCCCCACTACCCACACACATCACTGTCCCCCTTATCCACCCACCCCACTACCCACACACATCACTGTCCCCCTTATCCACCCACCCCGCTACCCACACACATCACTGTCCCCCTTATCCACCCACCCCGCTACCCACACACATCACTGTCCCCCTTATCCACCCACCCCGCTACCCACACACATCACTGTCCCCCTTATCCACCCCCCCACTACCCAGACTGATCGCCACCCCTGCCCCCCTCTGCCCCCCACCGATTGCCCGCAGAGTGACTCCCCAGCCCTCCCCCGTGCCCCCACCAGAGATATATCTGCCCCCCCTCCAGAAATTCATCTGCCCCCCTCACCAGAGATCCATCTGCGCCTCCTGCCCCCCCCCCCCCCACCCCCACCCCACACCCTGCCTGAGATACATCTTACCCGTCTCCCCCCTCCCAGACAATGATCTGGCCTCACTTATCCCCCCCCCAGAGAATGGTCTGGCCTCACTCACCGCCCCCCCCCCCCCACAAGAGGAACATCTGACCCGCCTCCTCTTCCCTCCCCACCAGACAACGATCAGCCCTCCCCCTCCCCCCCCCAACCAGAGAATGATCTGATCTGCCTCCCTCCTCCCCCCGCCACCCCCCGCCACCACCCCCCCCCACCCCCCCACCACCCCCACCCCCCCCTCCCACCACTGATCTGAGTCAGAGAGCTGTTGGAAGCTCGGAACGCGTCTCTTCAGCAGCTGAAGCGCCCGATTCAGACTTTAATTTGGCAGGCCCATTACGGCGCGGTTCCGGATTGGCAAACGTGGTGGTAAAGGGGGAAATGCTGATAAAGTTGGGCAGGCAGTTCATTAATTCAATTTAAATGCATGGAAATGCATTTCAATCGCCGTTGCGCCCATTTTGGGCGCGAATCGATTCGCCGCCATTCCCGGGTTTCAGCAAAGTGGCAATCTGCGCGGACGCGAATCGCATTAATGGCCTCACACCCGACTTTACCACGTTTTCGCGCCCGAAAATGGGCGCGACGCAATGGCAAAATCGGGCCCTCTGTGTGGAGTCTACATGTTCTCCCTGTGTCCGTGTGGGTTTCCTTTGGGTGCTCCGGCTTCCTTCCACAGTCCAAAGATTAGTTTAGGTGGATTGACCATGGTAAATGCATGGGGTTAGGGGGATAGGGCAGGGGTTTAGTGTGGTCTGGCTAGGACCTGAGTGGGAGATTTTCTCATCAATGAGCAAGCACGTCACTTTGGTGAAAGGGAGATTCTGGGTTGCTGCAGGTCTAATTCTCAGCATCTTATGAGCCTCCTGCTTGCTAGCAAAAGCACTGGATGAAGCTTTCCAAAGGTTCTCTTTGCCAACCCAGAACAATGGAAAATCTACTTCCTGGAAATTGTAGGAGGTTGCTGCCAATTTTTTTCAGATCCTCTAACCTGAGGGGACTGCACACGTTCTGAGTTCCATTTGAGAGAAATCCCTTTGTCACCCATTGGGCATAAAGCCAGGAAAGTAATGTCAGAAGTCAGTGTGATCCTGGAAAGTGCATCATTGGTAACCCAGAATAATAGTTATTTGCTTAATTTGCTGTGTTTTATATCCAAAACTAGATGCTCAGGGTGTAATGCAGAGGCAAGTCAGTTCCACTGAGTACTAATAGATGAAAGAATGATGAGCTTGTAGAAGCCAATATTGGACACATTAGTGAATGAGTGGAGGTCTTGTGGCTGGATAAGAAAATCCTACCTCTTGGTCAATGTTACAACTGTCAGTTCTGTGATTGGCATAAAAAATAATATTCAAAGACTAAGGCATGATTTTCCAGTCCCCCTTGCCCCAAAACCGGAAACTCCCGCCCGATGTCATGGACCTTTACATGGTCCACCCACCCTCGCCTGTTACGATCCCCATGGTGGGCGGGACGGGAAAATTCCCTTTTAAGGGCAGAATTCTCCGATCTTGTTTGTCCCACCCTGGTTACCAGTGAGAAGGAGAATTTGGCTCTCAGCCAAAACCCCTGAAGCGATCCCGGAGAATCCCAAGTGTGAGCGAGGTCGGAGGTTTCCGGTGTAAGGTTTTGATTTGATTTATTATTGTCACATGCATTAGTATACAGTGAAAAGTATTGTTTCTTGTGTGCTATAGAGACAAAGCATACCGTACTTAGAGAAGGAAAGGGGAGAGTGCAGAATGTGATGTTACAGTCATAGCTAGGGTATAGAGAAAGATCAACTTACTATATGATAGAGTGGAATTTTCCAGCCTTTCCAGTTGGTGGGATCTTCCGGTCTGGTCAAAGCCAACTTCCCCAGGATGGATTCCCTGGTGGTGGGATGGGCAGACCATACAACAGACCATAGACTTTGGTGGGACAGGAAGATCCCACTGGCAGCCAGATTGTGTAATAAGTTCATAAATTCATAAGATATAGCAGCAGAATTAGGCCATTCGGCCCATTGAGTCTGTTCTGCCATTCGATCACGGCTGCTATGCTCCTCATCCCCATTTTCCTGCCTTCTTCCCATAACCCTTCAACCCATTACCAATTTAAAATCTGTCTAACTCCTCCTTAAATTTACTCACTGTCCCAGCATTCACCACAGTTTGGGGTAGTGAATTCCACAGATCCACAACCCTTTGGGAGAAGTAGTTTCTCCTCAACTCTGTTTTGAATTTGCTATCCCATATCCTAACACCATCTCATCTTAGAATGCCCCACAAGAGGAAGCATCCGCTCCACCTCTACCTTATCCATATCCTTTACCATTTTATATACCAGATTATTGACCCAAAGATATGAGTTCAAATCCTATTATAGCACTTGGCTAATCTAAATCAAGTTAATTAACAAAATCTGGAAACAAAAAGCTGCCACTAGTAATGGTGACAATGACTGGATTGTTAGAAAAACCCAACCAGAGTACAGATGTCCTTTAGTGAAGGAAACCAGCCCTCTTCAAACAGTCTGGCCTATATGTGATTCCAGATCCACAGCTGTGTGGTTGACTCCATGTGGCTGTCCTCTGAAACAGCCCAGTAAATGATGCAGTGGCAACCAATACACTACAATGGACAATACACTACAACAGAATAACAAAAGGTTGACTCACCACCACTGTCTCAAGAGCGGTTCAGTAATAAATCTTGGGAACAAATGTAAAAAAAGTTGGTTTAAAGAGCTGTTCGGTGGGAATTCATCGGGGAGCGAGCACTAAATGGCAGTGTTGCATTGGTGAGGAGTATACTGGGAAGGATGTACACGGCAGTAGCTTTTTTGCGTTGTGACACAAGATGGATTTCCAGCTTCTATTCATATTTCAAAGAGCACTTTTTGATTCTCTGCATACACTTAATAGCTCAAATAAAGTATAAATTTGTCACAAGTAGACTTACATTAACACTGCAATGAAGTTACTGTGAAAATCCCCTAAAGTCGCCTTGCTCCAGGTACAAAGAACAAAGAACAAAGAAAATTACAGCACAGGAACAGGCTCTTTGGCCCTCCAAGCCTGCACCAACCATGCTACCCGATTGGATTAAAACCCCTACTCTTCCGGGGACCATATCCCTCTATTCCCATCCTATTCATGTATTTGTCAAGACATCCCTTAAAAATCATTATCATATCTGCTTCCACTACCTCCCCTGGCAGCAAATTCCAGGCACCCACCACCCTCTGTGTAAAAAACTTGCCTCGTACATCTCCTTTGAACTTTGCCCCGCATACTGAGGGACGATTTAGCATGGCCAATGCACCTAACCAGCACACCGTTTGGACTGTGGGAGGAAACCGGAGCACCCGGAGGAAACCCACGCAGACACGGGGAGAACGTGCAGACTCCGCACAGACAGTGACCCAAGCCGGGAATCAAACCCAGGTCCCTGGCGCTGTGAGGCAGCAGTGCTAACCACTGCCCCACCTTGCCGCCCCCACTTGAAATTTAATGTGGACTCTGACTGCAATGGTTAAACTGTTTTTGCTCCACACTGGATTAATTACCAGGAGTATAGATTTGTAGAAAAGTAAGAATTTTCCAGTACACGATAATCTGGCATTCTTTCAATAGCAATGGAAGACTTTCCCAAAATAGAGCAAAAGTTCCAGTCTGGCATCACTTTGAACTTGCTGCAATTTAGTGCACTCTTAAACAATAGGAGCCTTGAATTACATTACACAGAAGGTGACTGATGTGTGTGGTCTGGACCACAAAAGAGTTTCATTCACATCACAGGAAGTTACAGCTCAAACAATACAGCCAGCAGGAATTTGCCTTCAGTGTTTCTTTCCTCGAGTAAACAAAGTTGAAAGAATTTAAGATTAATATTCTGTTTTATTGGTCTAGAATTTCCTGGAACACGGGCCAGAATTTTACACTTCTGAGGTGGCGGGGAGGAGTGTGGAATGGAAAAGACAGGATTCCCTCCAGTCTCAAACGGAAAACATTGATTTGAGTCGCAGTGTTCAGTCTGCAAGGTGAGGCCCATGGTGACATTGTTATTGGGGCCTCAAGCCTCACTTCTCTCATGCCAGCGAACCACTTCCTCAGCAATGGGCAAGGTGGGTAATTTGTGGCTGATGTGTGAGGACAGCACGGTGGCCCAGTGGTTAGCACTGCTGCCTCACAGCGCCAGGGACCCGGTTCAATTCCTGACTTGGGTCACTGTCTGCGTGGGTTTCCTTTGGGTGCTCCAGTTTCCTCCCACACTCCAAAGATGTGTCGGTTAGGTGGATCAACCATGATGAGATTGCCCCTTCGTGTCCCAAAATGTGCTGATTAGATGGGTTAGCCATGGGAAATGTGTAGGGTTCGAAGAATAGGATGGGGGAGAGGGTAAGATATTCTGTCAGAGAGTCGGTGCAGACTTGATGGGCCAAATGGTCTCTTCTGCACGGTAGGGATTCTATGATATATCTCTTCATCAAAAATTAGATGTAACTTGGAGTAAAATCAAGTGTAAAAGTCGACTTTGGATTTTGAGGGCTGTGTTGTTGCTAATGTTTATACAATGAAAAATCTTTTCAAACCACAACTCATTACATAGTTTTCTATTTAAAGGTACTTGTTATTAAAGCAATGAAATTGCCAATACATTCAGATCTCCAGCTATTTTATGGAACTAACCTGAAATTGCAAAGCAAATATGCCAAGAAGGTACACACCATATTGATGACCCAATGAATTCTGTCATCTTGCTTTTATCAGTGTAATAGTTTCTATGTTTAAACTGCTGTTTCAAACAGAAATGCAGAAACTTACAATAAAACATTTTTTGACACTTAATTAAACTGGTATGTATATTTCCTTCAGGCAGCCATGAAATTACATAAAACAGACTCTTTAAAGTAAATAGCAAGAACTGTTAAACCTTTTCCCTGGTCACCAGGGATTCGCATGCGCCATTATTTAAAAGTTGGTTCAAAGTGGCGATAATTCAGGAAATTGGCACGGTTGGTTGATTATAATGGGGCGCTGAAGCTATGCAACATCAACTTCACTTCTCACAGTTTTTAGCAAGGGTCGCGGCAAGATGTGATTGCGAAAGCCTGAAGAAAATTACACTAAGTCCTGGCTTAATGCGATTTTGCTTTAAAGTTGTTTATTCTTTAGGGCCTGATTTTCCGATTGGCGTCGCCAGTTTCACTTTTACATCGTCTATGCTCTGTCTGTCCAACTGCCATCCCCAGCCCCCCACCCTCCGCCCCCCTCCCCATCCCCAACCCTCCATCCCCAACCCTCCACCTATTGCACTCTGGATCAATCACTGCCATTTGTCACTTGAATCCAAGGCTGCAAGAGGAGAGTGAGGTCTGTGTAACATGTCTTCGGAGGCAGAAGGTGCTTCACCACAATCCCTTTATTTACAATCCCGACAGCAGTACACAGAGTGCTATCAGTCAGCAGTCTACCTTCGGGAGTGCCAGAGGAACTGACACTCCCTGGTTAAATACGAGGAAAAGACTCCCTGATTGGCACAAGAACTGACTCCTTAGTCAGGGAGTTCGTATTCTAATAGACCAACCTCAATGGCCTGATTGAAGTCATCACAGCCTGATACCCGGGAGCAGGAGAACAGGGCAGGGATGGGAAACTGACGGCTGATGAGCGGGTGATGAAGTGTGGGTAGCCGTAGGAGGGCAGGGCGGAGGGAGAGGAAGGGAATGTAGCCTCCCCCAACTCCCCAGGCTCCATCTGTGCCTTTCTGGTTGTATCACAGCTTGGTATGGCTCCTGCTCTGCCCAAGACCACAAGGAACTACAAAAGGTCGTGAATGTAGCTCAATCCATCACGCAAACCAGCCTCCCACCCATTGATTCTGTCTACACTTCCTGCTGCTTAGGCAAAGCAGCCAGCATAATTAAGGACCCCATGCACCCTGGATATTCTCTCTTCCGCCTTCTTCTGTCAGGAAAAAGATACAAAAGTCTGAGGTCATGTATCAACCGACTCAAGAACAGCTTCTTCCCTGTTGCTATCAGACTTTTGAATGGACCTACCTCACATTAAGTTGGTCTTTCTCTACACCCTAGCTATGACTGTAACACTACATTCTGCACTCTCTCCTTTCCTTCTCTATGAATGGTATGCTTTGTCTGTATAGCGCGCAAAAAACAATACTTTTCACTGTATGTTAACACATGTGACAATAATAAATCAAATCAAATCAGCAGCAATCCCCCCCCTCTCTCCCCCACTCCCCCACCACCCCTGACTCAATCAACACCCCCACCCTCCCCGCCCCCACACCCACTCCCCCCAATCAGTCAGCATCAGCAGCCTGGAACAAGGGTGTGGCCCCTACAAACTGTCATAAAGGGGTCCAGGCCCCTGAGAGAGAGAGAGAAAGACAGAGTGGGATAAAGAATGGGACAGTGTGGGAAAAGAAAGCAAGGGAAAAGTTGTGCTGAGTTTCGGGAGAGCTGTGGGTGAGACACAGAAACTGTGCTACCCAGGGTTTGTTTTGGGTGATTTAGCCGTTATCTAATGTAAATTTCTATATTATTTCTGCTACGTTCAGTAATTCATTCTATTTCTCAAGGTATTCCAGCTTGGAATGCGCAGTGCTGCACAGGTAGGAAATAGTGTTTCAACTTGTACATTGGTTTTTCCAGGCAAGAAATGCCCAAAGAAACCTGACTCCAGCTTTAACATTGATTTCTATGGGAACCCATGGTTCACTTGAAGCTGTTTCACTTAAAACTGTGATTTCCAGGAATGCGAGGACTTACTATTTGAAGTTTCATAAATAAAGGTTAGTTACTTTCACCAATATTTCCTGAACTTCCATGTTTTAACGATGGTGCCATCTGTAGATACATTTACTCTGGCACATTGTCTTTTTGTGTAGGTTTTTCAACATAACAAAGGCGAATCTTCAAACCAATCCATTGTTTTGAGAGGCATTAAGAATATGATAACGCACGGCAAAGAGTTAAGCTTTGCTTCTTTTGCATTCAAAAAACTAAGCAGGAACTTCTGACAACCTTATTAGGGGGGCCGTCTGGGAACTGTTACTGAGACAGAGAGGACAGATGAGTTGAGCTAAAATCAGCAATTTACCCATGGCTGCGACAGCAATTTTATTCACTGGCCTGGAGAAAAATTCAATCCCAACAGTGTGTGGGAGTCAATTAACTCGACACATTAATTGACATCCCACTCAGCGTCAGGATCAGATACTCCTCCAGGCTGGTTGACCCGATGAAATGATCGGCACTCGCTTTTTAAACTAAAGTATAAGAAATATACAGAAATCCACTGAGAAAATAAATGGATACAGAAGTTAAAGGATAATGTCTTCAAGAGAAATGTTGGCCAGTTAATGTGTAATACTAGGGGGCTTGCGCTTAAGGTGAGAGGGGCAAAGTATTTTACACAGAGAGTGGTAGGTGTCTGGAACGCGCTGCCAGGGGTGGGGGTGGAGGCAGATACGATAGGGGCGTTTCGGGGGTTTTTTAGATAAGCACATGAATATGCAAGGAATGGAGGGATATGAAGCAAGAGCAGGCAGAAGGGATTAGTTTAATTTGGCGTCATGTTGGGCACAACAGCGTGGGCTGAAGGGCCTGTTCCTGTGCTGTACTGTTCTATGTTCTAAATGAAAAAACAACTAACCAAACACGCTAAGGGACCAAGTTCAGCATTCTGAAAATCTGGAGCTTTGAACAGATCAAACATCATCAAAGGTGAAGTTCTTCTGAACGGGGCAGATGGTTGAAAGGGACTTTCAGCATTCCGATTTTTGTCACTATCCATTAAGTCCAGCAAATTGTGCAGAAACATTTGCCACAGACCAACGTCCATCAGTTTAGCATCTCAGTGAGGAGGAGGCGAGCTGCTTCTTAATCTGTGACTTGACTCCCATGTGGGACAAAGTTTATGTAAATATGCAGAGGAAACGACAAGAAATTTTAGAACTGAGAGAAATGGTGACTTGCAAGGCAGTTGATAAGAAGAGCACAGTGGTTGGCACTGCTGCCTCACAGCCCCAGGGACCCGGGTTTGATTCCCGCTCGGGTCACTGTCTGTGTGGAGTTTGCACATTCTCCCCGCGTCTGTGTGGGTCTCCTCCGGGTTCTCCAGTTTCCTCCCACAGTCCGAAGATGTGCGGGTTAGGTGGATTGGCCATGCTAAATTGCCCCTTGGTGTCAGGGGCACTAGCTAGGGTAAATGCGTGGGGTTATGGGGATAGGGCCTGGAAGGGATTGTGGTCGGTGCAGACTCGTTGGGTTGAATGGCCTCCTTCTGCATTGTAGGATTCTATGAAAAGGTCCCATGAGGTCACTAAGTTACACCAGTGTAATCTGGCTTTCAATTGACAGGTACAGAAAGCAAATAGTGGGCGTGAAGGCGAGAAACAATAAAAGCAGGGAAATAGGAATAGTGGGCCAAATTGATTTTTCCCTATTAGGGGGTGGGGGGCACAGAAGATTAAAATCTTGATCTTGTCCAAGGAAGTTGTCATGGAATTTTTGGCTCGCAAATTGGATGAAGTGACAGAAGCCAAACTGAGTATATCTATCAGTAACAATGGTGAGTGCCTTTCTTATCTTATGCTTTCCAAGGCACCTTCCTGGATAAGAACTGGAACCAGTGATAAGGACTCTATCGCCATTGAGTAGGCAGATACTGTGGACTGTCAAGTGCTGTTTATACATTGATCAGGTGTTACCAAGGCGAGTGCACTCCCTTTCAGGTCAAACCTGACCCAGATCTCAACTACATCACAAGACATGCAGGCAAATACAACTGTTCAAAGTACTAGCATGAGGACAGAGTCAACTGGATCTCCATGATACCTTGTCAAAGGAACACCCACGGAGCTTGATGAATTCAACATTTGTGTACAACATTTATCCAGAGACTAGCGGGGTTATTCGGAATTTCCTCCTGGAACAAAGAATGAGGATCGTTGTATGATTTATAGCAATGAGGAACTGTTCCTGCAAGTAAATAGTGCTTCTAAGACAAATATGACATATTGGTGATTGTTTAAAAAGATTAATGAGGGATTTATGAATAATTTCCAGGAAAGTAAAGATAAATACAAGAGACGCGCATGTGGTTTGTTAACTCCTGGGCTTTGCATAACTGTAGGCCATTGGTACATCTGGAACCTGTTAATTACCAAACATATAATGTAGCCTGTGTATCTGCATTCGCCTGAGTAGCACTACAGCTATAATAGTTATATGGCCTTGGAACAGTTCCCAAATACCCCATTCGACCTAAACAATGAACTTAGTTTAGCCACTTCAAGGTTGGAGCAATGGTTACTTGAGAAAGGATATACTGGCACTGGAGGGGGTGCAAAGGAGATTCACTAGGTTGATTCCAGAGTTGAGAGGGTTGGCTTATGAAGAGAGACTGAGTCGAGCAGGTTCGAGGGGCCAGATGGCCTACTCCTCTCCTAGTTCTTACGCTCTTAAAAGTAATTGGAGTGCCCACAGATGGGTTTTGACCGTACGAAAAATATCTGCCCTTTGGAGATCATTTATAGAACCAGAGAATCCTACAGCACAGATGGAGGCCATTCAGCCCATCAAATCTGCACCGACCACAATCCCACCCAGGCCCTATCCCTGTAACCACATACATTTACCATAGCTAGTCCCCCTGACACTAAGGGGCAATTTAGCTAGGCCAATCCACCTAACCCGCACATCTTTGGACTGTGGGAGGAAACTGGAGTACCCGGAGGAAACCCACGAGGACATGGGGAGAACATGCAAACTCCATGCAGACAGTCACCCAAGCCAGGAATTGAACCTGGGTCCCTGGCGCTGTGAGGCAGTAGTGCTAACCACTGTGCCACCGTGTCACCCATTAGCTAGTTAGGTGCTTCACTGCCTTATATTCAACAGAAACCCCTGTTTTGGGTGTTAAAAGGCATTCCAGTGGAATTTTCACTGAAGTTACAGCGTTAGAGCAGGTGAAGCTCTGAGGAAATTCATTTGCCTTTCCTCATTCTTTCATGGGGGTTGGCAAGGCCAGGATTTGTTGCCCAATCCTAATTATACTGAATGACTTGCAGAACCAATTCAAAGAGCAGTTAAATGTCAACCACATTGCTGTGGGTCTGGAGACACATATAGGCCAGTCCAGGGAAGGACAGCAGATTTCCTTCCCTCGAGGGCATTTGTGAACCAGAGACGTTTTACGACAATCAATGATAACTGCCTCCGTAACACCCTGGTCCACTCCTTCATCACACCCAACTCTCCATCCCCTTCCCACGGCACCTTCCTTTGCAACCTGGGCGGCATGGTAGCACAGTGGTTAGCACTGCTGCTTCACAGCTCCAGGGACCTGGGTTCGATTCCCGGCTTGGGTCACTGCCTGTGTAGAGTTTGCACATTCTCCTCGTGTCTGCGTGGGTTTCCTCCGGGTGCTCCGGTTTCCTCCCACAGTCCAAAGATGTGCGGGTTAGGTTGATTGGCCATGCTAAATTGTCCCTTAGTGTCCTGAGATGCGTAGGTTAGAGCGATTAGTGCTTAAATATGTAGGGATATGGGGGTAGGGCCTGGGTGGGATCGTGGTTGGTGCAGACTCGATGGGCCGAATGGCCTCTTTCTGTGCTGTAGGGTTTCTATGATTTCTATGAACCACAGAGGGTGCCACACCTACCCCTTTATCTCCTCACCATTCAAGGCCCCAAACACGCCTTTCAAATTAAGCGCATGTCACTTGCACCTCCTTCAATTTGGTCTATGTATTCGCTGCTTCCAAAGCAGTGGAGGGACTAAATGCAGACTGGGTGACCGCTTTGTGGATCACCTCTACTCAACCTGTAAGCATGACTCCAACCTTCCTGTTGCATGCCATTTTAACTCAGCGTCTTGATGTCATGCCCACATGTCCATCCTTGGCCTGCTGCAAAGCTCCAGTGAAGTCCAACACAAACTGGAGGAGCAGCATCTCATCTTCTGTTTAGTCATGTTACAGCCCTCAGGACTCAACACTGAGTTTAACAACTGTGAACTTTCTTCTCCATCTTAAACCCTTTTTTAAAATATCCAATACATTTATTGCCTCAATGCAAAAACTCTCACCCCACCTCCCCGAACCACCTTGTTCTTAGGGTTGCTACATCTTGTTGCAATCTCTCCCGGCTACAGTTTAATATCCAACATGTTTTTCCCTCTCATTACTTCTGATGAAGAATCAAACAGACTTGAAATGTTAACTCCCTCCTGCCAGACCTGCTGAGTTTTTCTAGCATTCTCTGTTCTTATTTCAGTTCCAGCATATGCAGCAGTTTCCTTATTTTAATGATAGTTTCATGGTCACTATTACCAAGGCTAGCTTTATATTCTAGATTTTATTAACTGAATTGAAATTCCACCAGCTGCTGTGGTGGAATTTGAACCCATGCCGCTGACCTCCCAGGGCATTAGCCTGCACCTCAGGATTGCTAGTGCAGTGACATTACCACTGCAAGAATGGAGAATCACAGCATCTCCTGTCACCCTTCCAAATGGAATGATCAGATCTCAAAGCAAGATTGCAATGTTAAAGTAAAAATGAAGGAATATGTTGATTGCAATTATCACATCCAATCTAATTAAATCAAAGTTTGGTGACCATGTACGAGTAAGAAGCAAGGTTTAGTTTATTAGCTTATTGTATTTTTATCACAAGTAGACTTGCAATGAAGTTACTGTGAAACCCCCTGGTCCCCACGATCCGGCACCTGTTCGGGTTCACTGAGGGAGAATTTAGCATGGTCAATGCACCTAACCAGCACATCTTTCGGACCTGTGGGAAGAAACTGAAACACCCGGAGGAAACCCACGCACTCACGGGGAGAACGTGTTGACTCCGCACAGTGACCCAAGCCAGGAATCGAACCTGGGTCCCTGGCACCGAGAGGCAGCAGTGCTAACCACTGTGCCATCGTGCTGCCCCACCGTGGTGCAGCAAAGCTATTACTCTCATATTTTGTGAATGATGGACTTGGTTCCTCTATACCTCTAACTGCCGGTAAACACATCCATCAAATGTATCTTTCCTGAATAAAGTCATAACATTGCTAAAACCTCAGCATGAAACACACAATGAGGAAGGTTCAGTGCTGTCAGGAGCAGAGGAGTGAGGGGATGAAGGCGAGAGCTGAGCAAAGTGTGGGTGAGGGTGCACCTTACCATCGAGCTCCCTGAAGGCTGGTAACTGCTGTGGTGCTGCCTCGGGTAGCTGCAGCACTCTATAATTTAAATAAGCTCAAAGAAAGGCTGCAAAGTGTGTCTGCAAATTCAAGCAGCTGACAGCAGCCCTTATTAGAATCAGAGAACCATTGTCATGAATCTCTCTCTAATTCCTTCACATCTTTCCCAAAGCATGTCACCCAGAACTGATGCAATACTCCAGTTGAGGCTGAACAGGTATTTTATACAAGTTTAACGTAACCTCCTTGCTCTTGTATTTTATGTCCCTCTTAATAAAGTCTAGGAGACTATACGCGGTATTGATTCCTCTCTCAATCGTTTCCAGCTACCTTCAATAATTTATGCTTCTCTTTTTTCATTCATTCATGGGACCTGGGCGTCGCTGGCTGGCCAGCATCTATTGCCCATCCCTAGTTGCCCAAGAGCAGTTGAGAGTCAACCATGTTGCTGTGGCTCTGCAGTCACATGTAGGCCAGACCGGGTAAGGATGGCAGATTTCCTTCCCTAAAGGACATTAGTTAACCAGATGGGTTTTTCCGACAATCGGCAATGGTTTCATGGTCATCCGTAGATTCTCAATTCCAGATATTTTTATTGAATTCAAATTCCACCATCAGCAGTGGTGGGATTCGAACCCAGATCTCAGGAACATTAGCTGAGTTTCTAGATTAATAGTCTAACGATAACACCACTGGGCCATTGCCCCCTTTAAAATTGGACCCTTTATTTTATATAGTTCTTCCTACCAAACTGAATCACTTTATACTCCTCTGCATTCAGTTTCATCCGTCACTCGTTCACCCACCCCACCAACTTCTATATAGAATATCCTTTTCTGTACAGAATTATTGACAGGATATTCTATACAGAATATCCTTTTGAAGTTCTACATTCTCCTCCTCAGAGTTCACAATGCATTCAAGTTTTGCATCATCTGCAAATCTTGAAGATGAAACTTTACTTGAATTATCCTCCTTCCACAGATATGCAATGTTTTTTTTTTCAGATTAGTTTCATAATTGCTTGTTCTGTGTCGTCAAATATCCATGCTTCCTGTGCCTGTTTAGAACTCTTTTCCATTCTTACTAAAGATGACAGCTATGGACGTTGTAACATCAGATAAGAGGCTGTTCTGTGGCCACTGAGGACTGAATTATTACTTTGATTCGAGATAGCAAGAAAAACTGGACAGGATGAATGGTTTCTAAGGAAATTGAGTCATTTGATGATAAATATTTGGTGAGCAGAAACAAGTCCTGCCTGTCCCAACTCTAAAGAAAACAAAAAAAAAGTTCTTTGTGACAAGAATCTGCGAGAGGGAAGGAAGAGGTGAATGAACGTCTGAAGATAGGACTGGTCTGATTAGCAATGTTTATATTGTTACAATACTAAATCCAGGGGATGAAAGAAATAGGAAATGGAGCACAGATGAAATTATTAATACTGTACATGTAACAGAATTACGTATTGACTGCCATTATAAAATGCCATATTCGGTGAGTCCTGTATCCCACCTTAGCCTTTGAACTGTAAGCATGCCGACTGCAGGCCAGTTAGATTATTTATCAGTGTCACAAGTAGGCTTACATTAACACTGCAATGAAGTTACTGTGAAAGGCCCCTAGTTACCACACTCCGGCACCTGTTTGGGTACTCTGAGGGAGAATTTAGCATGGTCAATGCACTTGACCAGTACATCTTTAGGACTGTGGGAAGAAACCGGAGCACCCGGAGAAAACCCACAGGGGAGAATGGGCAGACTCAGCACAGACTGTGACCCAAGCCGGGAATCCAAGCCGGGGATCGAACCCTGGCGCTGTGAGACAGCAGTGCTAACCACTGTGTCAAAGTGCCATTTGGGAGTAAACATCACTGTGACCCTCTTATTTCGGACATTATACTCTGAATTTTGTAAAAATGGGGCAGTCTGCAGGGAATTTAGAATCTGTACACACTCTCTACATAATATAGAATCTCTACAGACTTAGCAAGGCCCACATTGAATAGGAGTGACATTCATTCATTTTGACTATTATTGCCATTATAAGTTGTAAGCTATTTGTAAGGTACAAAGTTGTATATATTTGAAATAGTTCAAAGGCTGTACAATCATTGGATGTCTCACTGAACATTTACCTGACACCAGTATCTTTAGTTGCACTGTGCCTGTATGGGCACAAGTTCAGCATTGCTGAGGTGTGCAAGGAGGTGGAGCCATTCTTCTGCATTTATGCTTTTTGAGAAGAATGAAGTTAATTTGTTTAGAAGAAAAATGACAAAGCAGTTGCACATTGTTCACAACAGAATCATTCTATTGGTAAATTCTCCCATTAACACCTGATGCGATTAATACCATTGATTATAGTGTCTGGCCTATGAAGTAGCACATATTACTATTTAATGGAGCTATTTTCATTCCTTACTTGGAGAACCTAGAATTAATTTTCCCTTTCATCCATGCGCTTGAGAAAAAAACACCAGCAGGAAACATTGCCACAGCTAATGAAAACACCACATACTGTGATTTAAGCTAACCAATAAAAAAGTTTCCATCATTACAAGGGCGATCCAAGTGGCAAGACTCTGAATGCGCCAAGAGTCGGTCAAAGTAAAGTCCAACAGACTGCTAGGCGGTCCATCCATGACCACTGGCTACAGCTTAATCAGAATATCCAGATGGCCATCGACACAGGGAATGCTAGGGACATGGTCTGAAGGTATTTTCAGAAATATGCAGTTAAAATAAACCCTTCTCACATCACATTCTGTAATTTCATGCTCTTAGTTTTATCTAAACTTGACCACGTTTGTTTTTAACCAATGTTATAAATGTGAAACACATCCATTAGATACATTATTTATTCAATAGGAACATCTAGAGCTCAATACTTGCTGTCATTTATGGGCTGAATCACTGGATGAATATTGTGCCCAACAGGTTACATTTATCGTCCTATTTGCGTTTTATCATTGTGGTAAAATAATGGTTCGGTTTCCGCTATTGGCTCCTGCTTTCTCCACACTTCAAACCTGTGTAAATCCTTCTTTACTCTTGTGATGATACTGTGCCTTTAAGAAATGTATTTGAGTCATGTTTTCGTGCAGGATCTGTTGTAACAGCTCTATGCACTCAGAGCTACCTATAACCAGCATCTTGTATTGGTGCTGCAGAGCAATGGGTAGGATATTGGTTTTAAGCTGAACTAATGCTGTTTTCCGCTGGGATTTTGCAGAGTGGGGCTTGACTGGGGTGATTGACAGGTATGGTCATATGACTGGGTACAGCTAAGTTTACACAGAATATTCAAAATTTGGATGTTGCTTTTGGAGTTGGCAGAGAGCAGTATCTCTCTTTTTCCCTCTTTGAAGTTGGAGACTGGAATCTGCCAGGAGATAAGTCACTTATTTGGAGATTCTGCTGTGTGAGAGTGGATCTTTCTCTGAGAGTTGTTGCTTTGGAAGTTTCAGAGAGAGAGAGAGAGATATCCCTTTCTGTCTCTGAAGTCTGGAGACTGGGAGCTGCCAGAGACAAACTGGAGAGGATTACTTCTCTGAAGTTTTGCTGAGGATTTATCCTTCTCTGGAAACTGCTGTCTGGATCTCTGTCCAGAAGTATTAAAAGACTGAAAATCCAGCATCACATGAGCATAGTTGTTTTTACGCTAACAAATTCTGAAGACGGGTGAATGTCTTTGGGATATTGCTTTAAATTGGAACAGAGATAGCTAGCTGTTAAGGATTATACTCTAAGAGTTTTAACAACACCAGGTTAAAGTCCAACAGGTTTATTTGGTAGCAAATGCCATTAGCTTTCGGAGCGCTGCTCCTTTGTCAGATGGAGTGGATATCTGCTCTTATCCACTCCATCTGACGAAGGAGCAGCGCTCTGAAAGCTAATGGCATTTGCTACCAAATAAACCTGTTGGACTTTAACCTGGTGTTGTTAAAACTCTTACTGTGTTTACCCCAGTCCAACGCCGGCATCTCCACATCAAGGATCATACTTTGCCATGTCTAAGTATTTTAACTGGTAAAAGTTATGCCAATTCCTTTTGTTATATTCTGTCTGTGTTCTTATATAAAGTTTGTTTTGACAAAAGTGTCCTAATGGGTCACTTGAATCATATCGGGAGTGAAATTCCTTATACTCACCCTAATGCCAAAATCAAAAGGAAATGTTAGGGTCTAGGCTAACTTTATCATACACCTTGGAACTTCGAGTCTCGGTGTTAACACTCTCAAAAATGTAAAGCTTTTAAGACTCATGCTTGCCATTTCTCCTTGATGAAGCAATGAAGCTCGTCTTTCTTCCTGCTTTCCTTTTCAACTTTTGTATTATCTGTGGCTCTTAAGTGACTTACGTGGTAAAACAATGGCCTTGTGTGCTTTATAGGATGTCTCTTTCTCATGCCCTGCTGTGAAATTTCACGGTTCTTAAAACCCTATGACTATCACAAATAAACTCTTGGAATTCCCCCTGCTTAGGTGAAAATTGGAGAATGTGTGCAGGGTACACGGACGCTGGATTCGTTCGATTTTTGCGTGCGCAGTTCTAGAATTTTACAAAATTCTTCATTACACCCAATCATGGAGAATATTCCCTTTCATTTTAGCCCGAAGTGCTTATGTCGTAGCCAAAGTCTGCAAGCTGCCTGAAATATTAGACATCGGTGTTAATATCAGCTAACAGATTAACGTTAGATGTTTTCTTTCTTCTTGTTTCAAGCGGAACCTGTCAAAGCCTTCCACAGCACCAAAAGGAAGTGGGATGTCACAGGGGAGCTGGAGGCCTGAGGTTTCATCGACATCATCCTGGGAGTTAATGTTGGAGACTGTGAGGGGAGAGGCAGGAGATCCTCTTCCTGGATGGTAGCACAAGGAGGCTACCTCGTCATGCAGCAGGGGCACCTCTCTGCTGAGAGTAGATATTTTCACATGACAATTAGTTCCGAGCTCTTTATGAATAATAAAACAATATAAAGAACACTACTCACCTTCAGCAAAAAGGCCTCAGACATATTCCACTGAGTTAGTAATACAGTTCAGCTTTGTCATTAGCTCAGCATGGTCAAGTGTTAAATTTATTATGATTCCAGGATTTTTGTCAGCCTATCCATGAGCTAGCTTGACACTGTACACTGCACGATTACTTTCCTACATTTTTTCCCAGTCTGTAACACAGTGCAGAGGTTCCATAGTTAAGTGACAATCATGCCTTTTCAGTATCATCTCCCTCTGCCTCCTCTTCTTTCTCCTTTCCCACCCTCCCCAGTGAGCTGTCTCTTCCCAGGGTCTCGTAACCCTCAAAGCCTATACCTCTCTGGAGGGCTGTGTTATGGAGAGCGCAGCATGCTACCTCAATGATGCCTTGCAGCAGGAGGGCAACCTGTCCAGGGACCATAGTAACATCTTCAGAAATCCAGTGGCCTGCTGAGCAGGTGACATTGGTTATTAGGGGTGGACCGAATCTGGAGTTGAGACCACAATTGGATCAGTCATGATCTCATTGAATGGCAAAGCAGGCTTGAGAGGCCAAATTGCCTACTCCTGCTCCTAAATTGTATGTATATTTGTACCACCTCTGTCTCTGGTTCCTGTAGGGAGGTGTTCCCGATGATTCATCCACCCACTTCATAAGTGTACTATATTGCAGGATTTGAGCATTTTGTTATGTTGCCCTCTGTGCTACCCTCTCTGTTGGAGGTTGTAATTAAAGTTAGTTCAATAATGGCTACTGGTTGGAAGTCCACATGTTAATCTTTTGTCAGTGCAGGATGCTGTGCATTCATGTTTGTCCCTATTTGGGACAAGGTCCCTTTAAGAGTTTGATCACGTGATATACTGATAACATCACCAGCAGTTGGGTCGGGCTTACAGTCAGTCTAGTCTAAAGCCCTGAATGAACAACACCTTCCCCGATAAAAGGTATTGTTTATTTCATACCTTTGTGGTCTGCACCTTCTCTTTTAAAATGCTGTACACAATATGGGAGAGAAGGTGTGAGGCAGTGTGACTTGGCAAAGATGTAGGAGTCATGGCAGCTGCCAGGAAGGTGAGCGCAATCGAGGAGGAAGCTTTTCGTGTGGACATTGAGGGAGTGCAAGCCCTACAAGGTGATGGATGTCATTATGGTCACCTATTGGTGCTGCAGTTGATGATGTCGCGCACCTGGGGAATTAGCAATGGTGACAAAGTTCAATGCCCTCTGACCTCACAAGGCTCCATTTCTCATCAAATTAGTGTTCTGTCAAAGACTTACTAGTAACCAATGAGATGTAGTGCCGTGCAGCCATTTTTGAGATTGCACTAAGGTCTGCAGTTGATCCATGGAAGGAGCGAGGAGCAAAGATGTTCAAGGCTACAGTGACTTTGATGGCCATTAGAGTCGTACAGTGCAGAAAAGGCCCTTTGGCCCATTGAGTCTGCACCAACAATATCTCCCACTAAAGGCACTCTAATCCCATTTTCCTGCACTTGTCCCATATCCTCAAATATGATGATATTTCAAGTGGTCATCCAATTATTTTTTAAAGGTCGTAAAGTTTCCGGCCTTGACTCCCTTCCCAGACATTGCATTCCAGATTCCCACAACCTTCTGAGTGAAAAGGTTTTTTTTTCAAATCCCCTCTGAATCTCCTGCTCCTTACCCTAAAACTATGCCCCCTTGTGATTGACCCTTCAACTAAGGGGAACAGCTTCTCCCTACTCACCCTACCCACACCCCTCATAATCTTATACACCTCAATCATGTTCCCTCTCAGCCTTCCCTGCTTGAAAGAAAACAATCCAAGCCTACTTATTGTCAGGGCATAGCGGGCGGTGCTACAAGGTGTGAGCTCCTTGGCGACAAGGGAACAGATCCCTGTTGCCTTCTGTCTGGAGATGCAGAGTCTACAGCAGGACTGATTCTCAATCAACCACAGGCAGCTCTGTTGCTGGTGGTGGATAGTATGTGAGGATTTGACCTCTGTTGCCTTCCTGCCCCTCTTTTCATTCTTACCCCCACCCAATGCGCAGCATTCTACCTTTCCTGCATAGGGTGTTGCCCGTCATCACTGGGTCCAAAATCTGAAGACTTCCTTTTGGGCCAGGGGTTCCCTAATTGTCCTTGGCAGCCTTGCCCTCTGTTTCTCTGTCCTCACGGTAACAGTGCAGATAATTCAAAGTCCAATGCTGAATGTCCACTTTCCTTACCATGTGTGAAGTGCTAAGGGCATCCTCAAGTAGCAAGTCCTCCTTCGCCCACTAACCCTTGTCTAGAGCTGGAGTGAAAAAGTGTGACAAGTCTTGACTGACTGTTCCTGTTCCCGTTAAGACTCGCAATGGAAAAGATTGCATGGGACATCCAGGCTTTATTTTCCTCTGCTATGCCACTCAGAATGAGATTGGGCATTGACGCCTGCCATTGCATTTCTATATTGATCTTGATCTCCCTTTCTGCAGCCTCACTTGGCCACTTCATGCACATTCTGGCAGTTAGCGGGGCCTGGGTTTCCAATTAAATTTCTCTCGTTGCCACTCTGTCTCTGCTGTAGTGAAAAGGGTTAATGTTAAATATGTAAATATGTAAATAGACAGTCTACACATCAGTCATGTGTCACATGAAAACAGAGCCTGCTGAGAGATGGTTGTTTGTGAAGCCTTGTCTTGTATATAGTTAGAAGAATGTTGACTAAAAAGTAAATGTTTATGAAAGCCTTGCCTCCAGCAAGACTGATCCTAACCAAGAACAATCCAAGCTAAGACACACATGATGACGGCATATCTGCTAAAAAAACGGTGATGGCAGGTTTGATCAATTGGCCATAGTAAATGGCTCCATAGTGTTCCAAGATATGTGAATTAACCATGGCAACTGAGTGGGGTTACGGGGATAGGACGGGGGAGATAACTTGGATATGATGCTCTTTCAGTGAATTAGTGCAGATTCAATGGGCCAAATGGCCTCATCTGCACTGTAGGAATTCAATGATAGGTGTTCCATGTACCAAAAGTGTAATTGCTGACTTCTGGTATGCATAGCCTATCTTATGTTGAGAGACCAAAGTCTTAACTTGGGTTTTTAAAAACTCATTTATGGGATGTGGGAGTCACTGTCTTGCCCTTGAGAAGGTGGTGGTGAGCTGCTTTCCTGAACCACTGCAGTCCCAGTGGTGTAGGTACAGAGTGCTGTTAGGGAGGGAGTTCCAGGAATTTGACCCAGCGGTGGTGAGGGAACGGTGATATATTTCCAAGTCAGGATGGTGAGTGGCGTGGAGGGGAATTTCCATGTGGCGGTGTTTCCAGGTATCTGGTGCCCTTGTTCTCCCAGAATATAGTGATCATGGGTTTGGAAGGTGCTGCCTGAGGAGCCTTGGTGAGTTCTTGCTTTAACCTGGTTTATTAACAGTATAAAGAAGACAGGTTAAAGAGTTGGCTTGTCTCTCCTAACTACAGAGTGCTCCATCCCCTCTCTACTGAGAGTCTAGCACATGACTGCTGATATCACTGATGCATGACGGTTTTTCTCACTCATTAGCGTAACTATTCTATGAACCCATTACACTACAGGAGGTAGTGAACTAGCACCAGCATCCCCATAAAGTTTTGTGACTGGTGGCCCTGGAGGGGTGGATTGCTGGCGAGATGAGACCCAGTAAAGATTTCCTTACACTCCACGACGGGTTCCCGTTTTCTACTTTTTACTTCTCTTAGTCATTGCTGAGGCCTAAAAGGAATTGTTCTGCCCTCGTTAGGGTGCTGCCACGCCCTTTAAATCCTCAGTGCATCTTTTGCTGTTTAACTGCCAATCCAACAGTGGCACTCTTTGCATTTTGCAATCTTGAAGTGGCAGGCTCTCTCTTGATGCACTGCTCTGTGAATAACGTTTAAGGCAAGAAGTCAGGTCAGGTTCGTGTTAATGGGCACAAGCCCCACTCTGCCATTACCCTTGCTTCTACCATGCATCAACACAGGCAGGGAGGTTTATGTGGTGAACCATAGTTGGTTACCACTATGAGTGCTGAGCCATGGATGGTCAGCACTATGGGGTTTGTAGATATGTTACTGTTGTCACTGTTGGTGTTAGGGTTGGGCTGTTCTACCTGTTGATATTGTTCTGTGGTACACTCCAGTTGGCTCCGCCTACCAGGGGAAGTATAAAGGTCACTGCATTGCCTGGAGACCCTTTAGTCTGGGATTGTATTGTATATAGTGTGCTCCATTCTTGTCAGTAATAAAAGCCTTTATTTCCCGGGTACATTCTAGCCTCCCGAGTGATTTAATCGCGCATCAGTTTACCAGCTTTTGGTACCAGTTTCTACTTTTCCAGACCAAGAAACCTCGAAACAACACAACCTCAAAATGACACATAAAAAAAGAATCTGCTTTGTGACTATCATTTCTCCAAACACAGAAAGTTTGTGTTAAGACACAAAACATGAGACTGTCAGAGATGTAATTGCCAAACTATTCCACTCTGTCACTAAAAGAGATAAATTGCCGCTTGACATTCTGCTAGCAATTTAATTCCATTGTGTTAAACAGTCTAGTTAATTAAGGGTCTTGAAAACTGCCTTTAGGTCTCGCAGTTCCAAATCCAATTGCCCAAATATAATAGATTGGCGAAATAATTCTTTATGCATTCAAACACATTGGAAGATATTGCTGACTCATTTACAGAGTTCTCCCCGAGGAAATAAGAAAACAACAATTCTATATAAGAACATGTTTGCAATGGAAAGTGTCAATGTGGATATACCAGCCCTGATATAAACTCGGAGGTGGGAATGGAGCAGGGGTGCTGCTTTGGGGTGGTAAACCCATAAAAGTGGGTTTAAAGTCCTGCCTAATTCCCTGAGGTCTTGGGGGAGATCAACAGAACCTCAGGGAGTTTGGAAGGGTCAGTGGTGGGGAGTGAGATTGGAGGCCTTGGCCAGTATTTTACGACCTCGCTTGGGCGAAGCTCGTAAAATCCTGCCCGAGGCAAGCCATGCCCACCCCGAAATGAGTGGTAAAATTCAGGCACCTGTATTTGTGGGGCTGGTGGGGATGTTGTAGTATATCTTTAAAGATATGAGTGAGTCTCTGTACACATTATTGGAAGGGAAATGTTGTATTCATTGTGCGTTCCGGTCTTAGTTTCACTTTTGCTGCAAGCAGCAGAATGGACACAGCTCCCAGTTCTCCAACAATGTAAGACTGTTCTCATGTACCTAGTCTTAAGTAATGATCCCACAATGTGTTTACCCAATCCCTTATAAGTGTTTGGTGCCTTGTGCCTCACACAGCAAATAAATTCAAGGACATATCACTAGCACATCAGGGAGATTGGAAGTATTAGGGAGGAGATTGGGTGGGTCAGTAGTGGAGGAGATGGGAGGCCTCATGGAACAACATGAGAAAAGCTTTGGTTTGGGGTCAAGAGGTGCCTGGTTCTGGGGGTGGGGATGAAGCAATTAAACTGGATCCTCCATCCAGTACTTCTCACCTCCCTTCCACAGTCAGCCTTCCCCAGGTCTGGAAAACCAGGCCAACGAGGATTAGGTTTAAAGTGGTGGTTAATTTTCAGACATGTAGCCTTATTGTAACTCACCTACACACCTCCCTGGGAGCAGGTTGGTTGTCCCACTTCCCACTGCAACTCCGTTAAAGCTGGGAGTGGGTAGGCTGGAGATGGTTCGGCTTAGGTTTCAGATTTCCTTTTACACTTTTTCGTGCCACCCAAACCAAGCCCACCCATTTTTGGTGTTAAAATTTCCCACACAGAATGATTAAACCTGACCTCAGACTTCATTATAATATTAGAAAGAGCTGAATAGTGTGCTTGGCTATGATATGGCATTAGTGGCATTGGAATCTATGTATGAATCATAGAATCCCCATCGTGTCTGCACTGACTCTCAAACAAAATATCCCATGCAGGCCCTTTCCTGTAACCCCACATGTTTACCCTGCTAATCCCCCTAACCTACACATCTTGGGACAATTTAGCATGGCCAATCCACCTAACGTGCATAGCGTGGGAGAAAACCGGAGCATTCGGAGGAAACCCACACAGACACGGGGAGAATGTACAAACTCCACACAGACAGTCAGCCAAGGCCAGAATTGAACCTGGGTCCCTGGCACTGTGAGGCAGCAGTGCTGACCATTGTGTCACCGTGTTGTAGTTACATACCACACACCTTTTGTCTAGAATTAACCAAATGCCTTTATTGTCTTGAAATATAGTCATGTAGAAGTGGATAGGAACTCCTTGCCCTGCACAAAGGAATCTGATTGCATGTTCCTCCATTCAGTATCAGTATGGAAAAGATTGGAGGCTATATAAAATGATCATCCCCAGTGTATTATGCTTCTTTTTTCCTGAATGATAATGAAGGATAAACCTCAGTACCAGGGTTGCAGCAGAATATACTAATTCATTTATAAGAGGATGAGTGACCACAGTGGGGAAATGAGGGGTATTTGGAGGTTAGAAGTATTAGTAATGGGTTTCCAGTAATATTTGGCTAACTTGCCCCCTCAAGGTATTTTGAGGATGGGAGTAGGAGGATAATAGCGATTTTTCCTTTGAATGGTATGGAAGTTACCACTAGTTTCCTTAAAGGAGTGTTAAAAACCTTACTTTGCTGATGAGAACTAGAGGGCTATATATATTATATAGCTACTGGAATATATTAAATATATTTCCCACATTAATGATTTGGTAATGGATCATGCTGTAAGGTTATGTATCACAACTAGTGGCTGTGGTGGAAGAGTCAACCCAGACTGGTCTTTTACGTTCAAACTGGTTTATTGTAAAACACTTCCTCAGTGCTATTAACCTACAAGAAACGCTCCCCCACAAAGTGTTCCAGTTATCTCTATTTATAGGGTAATGAATGTCACATATTTAACTAGCAGTTAAACAGTAATTGCCATACGCTGTGATTAATAGTACATTGACAATATTTACTTCAATTCTATGCCTGAACACTTATGTATTTAGAATTATAGAATCTACAGTGCAGAAGGAGGTCATTTGGCCCATCGAGTCTGCACCGATCACAATCCCACCCAGGCCCTATCTCCATAACTCCATGCATTTACCCTAGCTAGTCTCCCTGACACTATGGGGCAATTTAGCATGGCCAGTTCACCGAACCCGCACATCTTTGCACTGTATATGCATTGAAACCAACACACCCATTGTTTAATGCCATCTAAGACTGGTTGTTGATGATTATTTTATATCGCAACCTGTTTGGAAATTATGTAACTTCATATCACTATCAACATCCTGAGGGTCACCCAGATGAATACTGCGGCTACATGAGCAGATCAGAGGCTAGGAGTGAGTGTCACACTTCCTGACTCATCTAATTGAATGGATTACTTCTGCTCCTCCATCTTATGACTCTCCAAACCCTGTCCACCATCTGCAAAGCACAAGTCAGGAGTGTGATGGATGGAACGCTCTCCATTTGTCTGGATGAGTGCAGTTCGATCAACACTCAAGAAGCTTGACACTATTCAGGACAAAGCAGCCCGCTTGATTGGCACCCTATTCACCACCCTAAACATTCACTCTCTCCAGAATTGACACACAGTGGCAGCTGTATGTGCCATCTACAAGATGTACTGCAGTAACTCACCACGGCTGCTTTGGCAGCACCTTCCAAACCCACAAGTTCCACTACCTTGAAGGACACGGGCAGCAGATGCATGGGAACACCATCACCTGCAAGTTTCCCTCCAAGTCACACACCATCCTGTCTTGGAACCATATTACCATTCCTACACTGTCGCTGGATCAAAATCCTGGAACTCCCTTCCTAACAGCACTGTGGGTATATTTACACCTCATGGACTGCAGCAGTTCAAGAAGGTGGTTTACTGTAGTGGGATCTTTCTCTTTACTCCATTTACAGGACGGTATCTGGGGGTCTGCCGATAGCTGCGAGTGTCTCTCTCTTACAGGCCTTGAAATTTCAAAGGCCGGGGAATGCTGCACTGGGGCAACTCCGCAGGAGAGAGCGCTGAACCAGGTTCACCGTTTATACCTGACCGGTAACCTGATACTTATATCACACAGCCATCCCAAAACCGCCACCAAGGCCTGTTCGTCTGCTGGGATCCATCTCCCTTTGTCCTTCTGATGATTAGATCACTGGTGTGTCTGCCTTTCTGGCCACTTGCATATTCAGGGGGCTCACACCTTTTTCTTAGCACAGTCCACAGGCAGGTTATGTTTGTCCTGCCGAGCCTTCTGGGAGGTTTTTATCAGTAAGAAGTTAAACAACACCAGGTTAAAGTCCAACAGGTTTATTTGGTAGCAAAAGCCACACAAGCTTTCGGAGGTCCAAGCCCCTTCTTCAGGTGAGTGGGAATTCTGTTCACAAACAGGGCATATAAAGACACAGACTCAATTTACATGAATAATGGTTGGAATGCAAGTACTTACAGCTAATCAAGTCTTTAAGAAACAAAACAACGTGAGTGGAGAGAGCATCAAGACAGGCTAAAAAGATGTGTATTGTCTCCAGACAAGACAGCCAGTGAAACTCTGCAGGTCCAGGCAACTGTGGGGGTTAAAGATAGTGTGACATGAACCCAATATCCCGGTTGAGGCCGTCCTCGTGTGTGCGGAAGTTTCTCAAAGACTACGGTTTCTTGAAGACTTGATTAGCTGTAAGTATTCGCATTCCAACCATTATTCATGTAAATTGAGTCTGTGTCTTTATATGCCCTGTTTGTGAACAGAATTCCCACTCACCTGAAGAAGGGGCTTGGAGCTCCGAAAGCTTGTGTGGCTTTTGCTACCAAATAAACCTGTTGGACTTTAACCTGGTGTTGTTAAACTTCTTATTGTGTTTACCCCAGTCCAACGCCGGCATCTCCACATCAGGTTTTTATCAGCCAGCAGCCAGAGTTGGCCACTTTTAAACTGTCAGGTTTCTCCTGAGTCCTTTTAAAATATGGAGGATTGCCCTGAAACTTACACTTACTAACAACAACCTCCTAAAGGTAATTAGGGATGGGCAATAAATATTCACCTAGCCAGCGATGTCTACATCCCATGAGAGAATAATTTTTTAAAAATCTTCAATGTGAATCTGGGCCAGATTCAAGTTGCTGACCACCCTTTGAGGGGTCGTTTTCAACATATCCCTTTACATTTTGACATCTCTTTTGGTGTCCTTAAGCTTTTTGCATCAGCTTTGAGTCCTGGAATTAGACACACTGCTTTATGCCTCCAAGCGCATTGTGGCTCTCTGATCTCAAAGATGTTAACATAAAATCATTACAGTGCAGAAGGAGGCCATTTGGCCCATCGAGTCTGCACAGACCACAATTCCATCCAGAACCTACCCCCATAATCCCACTTATTTACCCTGCTAAAATCCCCTGACACTAAGGAGCAATTTACTATGGCCAATCAACCTAACCCGCACATCTTTAGACTATGGTAGGAAACCGGAGCACCCGAAGGAAACTCACAGACATGGGGAGAACTCCACACAGACAGTCACCTGAGGCCGGAATTGAACCCGGGTCCCTGGTGCTGTGAGGCAAGAGACTTCTTGCTGTGAGGCAGCAGTGCTAACCACTGTGCCACCGTGTTTGAGAGTCAGGCGATTCCACCCAAGAATAGCGCACTCTTTCTTCCTAACTTTACTTGGTCATTTTTGTTAGAAGCAAATTTTAAATAAATACGTTTGGTCTCATGATATGGGACTCACTGGGTAAGGTTGGTACTGTCTTGTTGTTGCTGTCTTGGAAAGATGACTGTGGGCCTTGTTCCTGAACCATTGCAGTTCATCCTTTCATGAATTGTAGAAAGTTGGTCTGCAGGCAGATGGGATGCTGGCATTTATTGCAAAGGGACTAGAGTATAAAAGTAGAGAAGTGTTGCAATTGTATAGGGTATTGGTCAAACCACATCTGGAGTATTGCGTCCAGCTTTGGTCTCCTTATTTGATGAAGGATGTGGGTGGCATTGGAGGCAGTTCAGAGGAGGTTCGCCAGTTTGATTCCAGGGATGAAAGAGTTGATGTATAAGGAGAGATTAAATAGTTTGGGCTTATACTCACTGGAGTTTAGAAGGATGAGATGGGATCTGATCGAGATATATAAAATTTTAAAAGGGATTGATAAAGTAAATGTAGATCAAATGTTTCCTCTTATGGGGCAATCTTGAACAAGAGGTCACAGGTATAGGTTGAGAGGCAGTAGATTTAAAACTGAGATGAGGAGGAACTACTTCTCGCAGAGGGGGGTGAATTTGTGGAACTCTGCCCCATAGCACGGTGGAGTCTGAATCATTGAATGATTTCAAGAAGGAGATAGATATATTTCTAATAAAAATGGGATGAAGGGACATGGGGAACAGGTAGGGAGGTGGATTTGAGACCAGGGAGAGATCAGCCATGATCTGATTGAATGGCGGAGCAGGCTTCAAGGGCTGAATTTGCCTACTTCTGCTCCTAATTCCTATGTTCCTATCCTTTTATACAACTGATTGTGTTAGTAGGCCATTTTAGAAGGCAATAACAGTCAACCACATTGGTGTGGGCATGGAGCAACATATAGGCCAGACCATGTAAGGATGACAGGGTTTCCATCCTTAAAGAACATGAGTGTACCCGTTTGGTTTTTATAACAATCCAGCCACTTCATAGTCACCTGTACTGAAGCTAACTTTTCATTTCTGGACTTTTAAAACTGAATTCGAATTCCCAAATTGCTATGAATGAATGAATTATACAAATGTGTGCTCCTGTGGAGAGAGATCATTATTCACACAAGGGTGGCATTAAAACCTTATTGTAAACACATGTGTTGGACAATATTGACATTCAAAACCATCGACCACAATGAGCTTTGCTACTTAAGATAAAATATACATTTGAACGGTGGGGATGAATTGATGGTTGACTGGCAAATTAAAACATAGACAGCAAAATGGAGAGAAAAGTCAAAATAGCACTGCTCTCCACAGTCCCGACCACCAGTCCACAACTCACCCCCCATGCAAAAGTGAATGAATCATCAGACAAAGAAACAGCCAAAAGATTATTTCCTTCTTTCTCACATGAGGGTATCTTCAGTAATCCTGGCATCAAAGCAATAGTTTCCGAGGTGCAATACACAGCCAATCTGAATGAGACACTGGCCGGAATTCTCCGAACTCGCCTGCAGCTGGGATTCTCCGGTCCCGCTGCTCTGAACGGAGGTTTGGCTGAGTACCAGATTCTCCCTTGTCGCTGGCAGCAGCAGCGGGGCGTGCGAGACCGTAGAATTCCGGCCATTGTCTAGAAATGACATAACCGAATGGATTAGACATTTATTGGGTTGAAACCAGGATACTTTTGTGTAAGTGGTTAAGTGGGAGCTTGGAGCTCAGCCCAATGTTCACTTTGTTACTCACCTAGAGGAGGAAAGAGTGACAACAACAGTGGGCTGAATTGGAATCGGAGTCAATTCAATTCCATTAAGTGTGTCAATCAGCCTATTCCACACCTCACGTGGAAATGAGTGCATAGAGTCCATACACATTGACCCACGAAAATTGCTTCTAGTAAGTGCTGGAGTGCGAATCCTGCAGGCGTCCGTTTTTAGTGCCTCCAGGGAAGTTCAAATTATGGTGATCAGTGAATAGAATCAGAATTGTGAGCTGAAAGCAGACTTTCGAACAGGCAAATCGTATTAGCACAACACCCACTTAGCACCTGTTTTTGTCGTTACAACTTCTAACCCCCCTAAATGTTTAATGTACGCTACATTTCTGCAAGCATTACTCCTAAGTAGTGGCTAGCCCATTTGCTTTAAGTGTCTGTATATAAACTTTATGGTCAATATTTATCCCTCAGCCAAAATCAGTAAAAGAGAGCAGAATGTCTGGCTATTAACGCATTGCTGTGGGTGGGATCTGGCTGCACACAAATTGGCTGCTTGTTTTCCTATTTTACAACAGCAACTTCAATAGTACTTCATTGGCTGTCAAGTGCCTTGGACCATCCTGAGGTCATGAAAGGTGATTTTTATATCAATTGGAATTTCTATCCTCTTTTAAAAACATGAAAGCCATAAAGTCTGCACTGCAAATAATGTTAGATAAAAACCCTTTTTCAAAACTGTTGTACTCCAAACATAGCCATCTCCTCTTGCACCAACATGGTATTTCGTTATGTGTTAAGTTAAAAGTATATCACTTTTATGACCCTTCTTTAATTTATTTTATGGGATCCTCTTCTGCTCACTAACTGAGGATGATTATTATTTTCCTTTTAAGGTTATTGCTTTTCCTGTCAATGTTTGATAATCTTCTTGGAAAGCTCATTAATTTGCCCAGTAGTCTAGCCAATATTTGTTTAGCAAACATACATATGAAACCCCTGGCTACCGTTTCTGCGATATTCAATAGTTTCATTTTGTTTTACTCCTGAGGCTAACAGGTATAATTCCTTTATGCCAACACCTTTATTGAAAAAATGAAAATTGTCTAATGAGCCATATGCTCAGAAACTGATCAAGGCATAATCATTGCAGAAATATGACTGCAGGCTCAGTGACTGCTAATGCACCGGATATCTCTCTCGTGGGAGTTACACAGAAACTTTTGCTCAAAAATGTAATCTTTATAAGGTAAAGTGGTGCTTCTTATCATGGGTGAATCATAATCGTGAGATTGGATCAACATTGCTTCCAAGTAAATTCCTTATCGTAGAATCATAGAATCATAGAATCCTACAGTGCAAAAAGAGGCAGTTCAGCCGATCAAGCCTGCATTGACAACAATCCCACCCAGGCCCAATCCCCATAACCCCAGGTATTTACCCCACTAATCCCCCTGACACTAAGGGGCAATTTAGCATGGCCAATCAACCCAAACCGCACATCTTTGGAGATCCGCAAAGAAATAACTCACTTTTGTCTGTCTGTTTCTGGACACATTTGTTATGATTATAGCACACAGCTTCATGATAGGGAAACTCACCAAAACCCTCCAACCTCATCCACGACTGGGAATCCCCGGTGCTGCGACAGTGAATGGAGCTTTGGCTGAGCGCCAAATGCTCCATTCTTGCTGGCAGCGGGACGGGTACAGATGAAATTGGAGAATCCTGCCTACTATCATATATTATTAATTTATCAAACGCTATTTTAGTCCTTTGGTAGTACAGAACTTGAGCACTGCTGAACAAATACATTTTGTAGAAGCCTTTTGCCTGGCACTCATCAGGACAATGCATGTGATTGAGTGCAAAATGAAAGATTTGACAAAATGTATTTTCTTAAGCAATAAACACTACTTTGGAAAATGTTCTCCTTACACAAACAGTACTACGCCGTCTGAAAAGATAGCTTTATAATTAATTTTGAATTCATACAACAGCTGCTGTAGCTGGGCTTGTGAGGATGTAAGAATGTAAATATAGATGTTCTATCAAACTTTGCAAACGTTATCATCAAGATGAAAGGGTCCACAAAGTTAGTTTTTGTATCTTGTATTGAAGTTCAAAGAACCTTGTTACATATTGGTGTAGAGTTATTTCTTTTAAAAGAAGGAATTTTAGATGAATAGGGAAGTGGTGACAATGGAGAGATGTTGGTGTAGTTGGAGGGTCATTGTAATCCAGAGGCCCAGGCTATGTATCATCATAGAATAGAATCATTACAGTGCAGAAGGAGGCACGGGAGTGATGTTGCTGTTGATTGCACACAACATTGATTGTGAGAACTATGTGCTCCCTCTGCATCCAAGGTGTAAATATTTCTTTTGTTTTTACTGTTAGAAGTTCTACGGGCGGCACGGGTAGCACAGTGGTTAGCATTGCTGCTTCACAGCTCCAGGGACCTGGGTTCGATTCCTGGCTTGGTTCACTGTCTGTGTGGAGTTTGTACATTCTCCTCGTGTCTGCGTGGTTTTCTCCGGGTGCTCCGGTTTCCTCCCACAGTCCAAAGATGTGCGGGTTAGGTTGATTGGCCATGCTTAAATTGCCCCTTAGTGTCCTGAGATGTGTAGGTTAGAGGAATTAGTGGGTAAATATGAAGGGATTTGGGGGTAGGGCCTGGGTCGGATTGTGGTCGGTGCAGACTCGATGGGCCAAATGGCCTCATTCTGTACTGTAGGGTATCTATCTATGAAGTTAATAATTCTATTAATATATAAATGATTGAGCATTTTCTATTATTTTCATTATGAAATATTCAGCATGCAGTAAGTGTATTTAATCTTATTCATGGGGATCATAGTTAGTGAACAGCCTGACTTCAATCTTACATGAAGGAGGGCCACTCATGCGGCCCACTCACTAGCCTTGATTGACCACCATTGCCTTAGATTATAGATGGAGGCAATGACTGAGGGAAGTAAGAGGTTTTCCATATTCATCACACATGATGCTGAATGAAAGTTTTCATTTAACGAACAAAGAACCAAGAAGAGTACAGTAAAGGAACAGGCCCTTCGGCCCATCAAGCCAACACATGATGCTGTCCTAAACAAAGACCTTTTGCCTCTATGCGGTCTGTATCCCTCCATTCCCTGCCTATTCATGTGTCTGTCAAGATGCCTCTTATATGTTGCTATTGTATCTGATTCTACCACCTCCTCTGGGAGTACATTCCAGGAACCTACCACGCTCTGTGCAAAAAATGTACCTCTCATGTCTCCATTAAACTTTCCCCCTTTTACCTTAAACCTATGCTCCTTAGGGTTTAATTTCTTTCGTGGAGGTACTGTGATTGAAAATGAATTAAAGTACAACTGCCAATGTACAGCTGAGTTTATAGTGATGAACATATTTTATCTAATACAATAAGACCCTTATGATGAAGGTTAGCACTGCTACCTCACAGCGCCAGGGGCCCGGATTTGATTCCCGGCTTGGGTCACTGTCTGTGCGGAGTCTGCATGTTCTCCCCATGTCTGTGAGGGCTTCCTCCGGGTCCTCCAGTTTCCTTCCACAGTCCGAAAGACGTGCTGGTTAGGTGCATTGACCATGCTAAATTTTCCTTCAGTGTACCCGAACAGGCGCCGAAGTGTGGCGACTAGGGGATTTTCACAGTAACTTCATTGCAGTGTTAATGTAAGCCTACTTGTGACACTAATAAATAAACTTAAACTTAAGAAGTGATTTAATAGGGGTATTCTAAATCATGAGCAGTTTTGTTAGCGTAGCTGTTTGTAGTGGCAGAAAGGTTGATAACCAGACAGCATGGACTACAGGCGATTGACAAAAGAACGAGAGGCAATATGAGGAAGCATTATTCTACATGGTGAATCATTTGTGATCTGGTCGGCACTGCCACAAAGGAAAGCTGATTCAAAAGTATTGTTCAAAGGAGAATTGAATAAAAACTTAAAGGGGAAATAGATGTTGGGGAAAGAGCCGGAGAGAGCTAGCACAAGTACAGTTGGCCGAGTGGTCACTTTCTGCACCATCATCGTTTGTAGCTCAAAGTCTATGTATTTTAAGAACAGTATTTTTTGAGTACATTTCAGAGCACCTATAATGTATAATTAATGTTCTTTACTGATGCATGCGTACCTATATTAGAAAGCACCCTTGGCTAATCCAGCTAAACACCACACGTTACTGACAGGAACAAGAAAACTGAAAACATATCAAAGAACTCTCAGTTTCTGTAGAAGAAGCTGATAGATTTTTTTTCATTTTTAATGACTGATTTAATGGCAGTGCTAGCTTAGCTCCATTGGCACCACTCTCACCTCTTAAATCAGAAGTTAGTTAATTCCACCCCACCAGAGGACTTGCGCAAGTAATTTAGTGAGACACGACCTCCCCTTTACAAAACCATGTTGCCTCTCACTAATATGTCCACCTATTTCCAAGTGGGAATAAATCCTGTCTTGAAGAATCCTCTCCAATAATTTCCCTACCACTGATGTAAAGCTCACCAGACTGTAATTACCTGGATTATTCCTGCTACCCTATTTTTCAATTCTCTGGGACCTCCCCTGTAGTCATGATGTGGAGATGCCGGCGTTGGACTGGGGTGAACACGGTAAGAAGTCTCACAACACCAGGTTAAAGTCCAACAGGTTTATTTGGTAGCAAATACCATAAGCTTTCGGAGCACTGCTCCTTCGTCAGATGGAGTGGAAATGTGCTCTCAAACAGTGCAAACAGACAAAATCAAGTTGCAGAATACTGATTAGAATGCGAATCCTACAGCCAGCCAGGTCTTAAAGGTACAAACAATGTGGGCAGAGTAACCTGCCACAGTAACCTCTGCAAGACGTGCTGGATCATCGACACGGATGCCATCATCTCATGTGAGAACACCATCTACCAGGTACACGGTACCTACTCTTGCAACTCGGCCAACATTGTCTACCTGATACGCTGCAGGAAAGGATGTCCCAAGGCATGGTACATTGGGGAAACCATGCAGACACTACGACAACGGATGAATGAACACCGCTCGACAATCACCAGGCAAGACTGTTCTCTTCCTGTGGGGGAGCACTTCAGCAGTCACGGGCATTCAGCCTTGGATCTTCAGGTAAGCGTTCTCCAAGGCGGCCTTCACGACACATGACAGCGCAGAGTCGCTGAGCAGAAACTGATTGCCAAGTTCCGCACACATGAGGACGGCCTAAACCAGGATGTTGGATTTATGTCACATTATCAGTAACCCCCACAGCTTGCCTCCTGGGCTTGTAGAATCTCACTAGCTGTTCTGTCTGGAGACAATACACATTTCTTTAACCTGTGTTTAATGTTCCCTCCACCCACATTGTCTGTACCTTTAAGACCTGGCTGGCTGTAGGATTCGCATTCTAATCAGTATTCTGTAACTTGATTTTGTCTGTTTGCACTGTTTGAGAGCACATTTCCACTCCATCTGACGAAGGAGCAGTGCTCCGAAAGCTTATGGTATTTGCTACCAAATAAACCTGTTGGACTTTAACCTAGTGTTGTGAGACTTCTTACCGTGACCTCCCTGTAGCCAGTGAGGATACAAAGATTTCTCTCAAGGCGCCAGCAATTTCCTCCCTTGCCTCTCTCAGTATTCTGGGGTATATCCCATCAGGCCCTGGGGACTTGTCTACCTTAATGTTTCTCAAGAACCTCAATATCTCCTCCTTTTTGATCTCAACATGACTCAAACTATCTACACACCCTTTCCCAGACTCATCATCCACCAAGTCCTCCTCCCTGTCCCCATATTGTGAGAGAGGGGGTTTCCCAAGGGACGAAACACTGGGTGGCCTAAGCACAAACCGACATCTGTTACCAAGCAGCAGAAGGTGGAAGAGGAAATTACATTTAAATTGAGTGCGGCTGGAATCCCCAGGCTAAGATGGGGCTGGGAGGTGGGAGAGGTGGTTTCTCGGGATCCCTGGGAAGGGGTTTCCCTGGAATTCCTAGCTTGGCTCTGATGTATGTGGCACTCTTGCAAGCTGAGGAAATTCTCACCAAGAGCTGAGTGTAGGAGTCGGGTACATTTGACTATAACTGCTATTGGTTTTATTATAGCTTCTCTGTGTTGTTTGAATGGAAGTTGGTGTTTCGAGAAGCTGATCAATTAGCAGATTGAAGGGAAAGAGGTCAGTAATTTCAGGAACTGGGAAAAAGGGGTGTTGTGGAAGAGATTGGCCAAAGGCAGTGCAAGGCTCTGGCTGCAGACACACGTGGGCTGGGGAAGAAGCACATTCAACTGTGTATCTGAACATATGGGTGGGACATGGGAGTGCGTTAATGAAACCAGGAGATACTAGAAGATATTAAGAAACCAATTTGAGAGGCTGATATAGCTATTACAGCAAGAAATGCAGAGACTGGGAATTCAGAGAGAGGCGACCTTATGAACAGCATCGAGTTTAGACAAGAAAATGAGACATTCCTGTTAGACTCCTGAAACAGCCTCGGTGGAAAGTTAATAGCTCTGGGTATTACAGTTCACCCCACCTATTTACCCTGTTTAAAGTTTATTTATTAGTGCCACAAGTAGGCTTACATTAACATTGCAATTAAGTTACTGTGAAAATCCCTTAGTCGCCAAACTCCGGCGTCTGTTCGGGTACACTGAGGGAGAGTTTAGCATGGCCAGTGCACCTAACCAGCACGTCTTTCGGATTCTGGGAGGGAACCTGAGGAAACCCACACAGACACAGGGAGAGCATGCAGATTCCGCACAGACAGCGACCCAAGCTGGGAATTGAACCTGGGTCCCTGGTGCCGTGAGGCAGCAGCGCTAACCACTGTGCCACCATACTTAGGACTTCCATTAGTTTCCCAAACACATTCATTCCTTTTATTGTTTTATTTCACTTAGCAAGATTACTTAGAACCATAGAACATTACAGCACAGAAACAGGCCTTTTAGCCATTCTTGGCTGTGCCAAACCATTTTTCTGCCTAGTCCCACTGACCTGCACCTGGACCATATCCTTCCACACCCCTCTCATCCATGTACCTGTCCAAGTTTTTCTTAAATGTTTCTTTATCATCTTTAAGTATTTTCCTCTCTTAGAGTTAATGGTTGTAATTTTCAATTGCAACCCATCAGATTAGCAAATGGGGATTTTACCTGAAGTTTTATATTTCTGTTGGGATCTGTGGGCACCGGTTTCTCAGGTTGCAGTTGTTAGCCCCTTTTTGCGCTGAAGTTATGAAAGATTTGGGGCTTTTTATTCTAAGTGACAGTGCTAGTAATATTCAAAAGTGAAGTCTTTGATCTGTCCCTGTCACGCTGAACTCCTGCAGTGGAGCTTCACACATCGGGTTGAGGTCACACCCGGTTCCTCAGTCTGATTTTCAAGTTCAACAAGTGATCATTGAGTGTGGTGCAGCAAGCATTAATGGAGCCTCTTGGTCCCAGTCATTTCTTGATATATATTAACGATCTTGATGTGCAGGGCACAATTTCAAAGTTTGCAGATGACACAAAACTTGGAAGCATTGTAAACTGTGAGGAGGAGACTGTAGAAGGTCAAAAAGACATGGACAAGAAGATGGAGTGGGCAAATGGGTGGCAGATGAAGTTTGATGCGGAGAAATGTGGGATGATGGACTTTGGTAACATGGAGAGACATAAAATAAGGGGTAAAATTCTTAAAGGGCAGCAGAGGGACCTGGCTGTACACGTATATAGATCATTGAAGGTGGCAGGACAGATTTGGACACCTCACTATTGAAAGGATGTGAACAGATTGGAGAGAGCGCAGAAGAGGTTTACAAGAATGATTCCAGGGATGAGAATCATCAGCTATGAGGATAGATTGGAGAGGTTGGGTCTCATCTTGGAGAGAAGAAGGCTAAGAAGAGATTTGATAGAATTTTTCAAAATCATGAGGGGCAGGACAGAGCAGAGAGGGAGAAGCTGTTCCCATTTATATAAGGATCAAGAAAAGGAGGGCACAGATTTAAAGCGATTTGTAAAAGATGTAAGTGTGATGTGAGAAAAAACTTTCTCACACAATGTGTTTGGGCCTGGAACGCACTGCCTGGAAGTGTGGTGGAGCTAGGTTCAATTGAGGCATTCAAGCAGGCATTGGATGATTATTTGAATATAAACAATGTGCAGGGATACGGGGAAAAGGCAGGGGAATGGCACAAAGTTACAATGGTTGTTTGGAAAGCCAGTGCAGACATGATGGGCCGAATGTGCTTTACCAATTCTGTGATTTCTCACCATGCCATTGCAGCTTTGAAAGGGGCCATCCTCTTGAAAATAAGGGACATTCAAACAATTGTCTCTAAGCTGCTCTAAAGGCCTGGACCCCCACGACTTGCCGGGGCTTGCAAAATCTCACTAACTGTCCTGTCTGGAGACAATACACATCTCTTTAACCTGTGCTTAATGCTCCCTCCACTCACATTGTCTGTACCTTTAAGACTTGATTACCTGTAAAGACTCGCATTCCAACCATTATTTTGTAAATTGAGTTTGTATCTTTATATGCCCTGTTTGTGAACAGAACTCCCACTTACCTGACGAAGGAGACGCGCTCCGAAAGCTAGTGGCTTTTGCTACCAAATAAACCTGTTGGACTTTAACCTGGTGTTGTGAGACTTCTTACTAAAGGCCTGGACCCACTGAAGCACCAGGGCCCATGATTTGTCCCTGGGCCCTCCACCTGCCCGCTCTTCACCCTCCCCTTTCACTTCCTGCTCCTGCTAATTTCCCAATGAGCTGTCTCCTTCCAGCAGCTCATTCTCCCCAAGGTCTACCCCTTGTTGGAGAATCATGTTATGAAAGAGCAGTAGCTGACCACAACGGCCAAGACCTGGCAGGAGAGTGTTGGAAAGCACCATTTGATGGATCCAGGCACCAGGAATCACTTCTTCAGAAGTCCAATGGCCTGCTCAATGGTTGTCCTGCTGAGCAAGTGGTATTGTTTGAACCACCCATGTGTCTCTGTCTGGATCTCTGGAAGAGTGGTGAATAACCTTTATCCTTTTGTATCCATCCATTACATTTGGGTTTGGAATTTTTAATAAATTCATTTATGTGAGTGTTGCTGATGAGGCCAGCATTTATTGCCCATCCCTAGTTGCCTTTGAGAAGATAGTGATGAGTTGCCTTTTGGAACTGCTGCAGTCCCTGTGGTGTAAGTACACCCACAGTGCTGTTAGGGAGGGAGTTCCAAGACTTTGATCCAGCAACAAGGGACAGTGATATATTTCCAAACCAGGACGGTGAGTGGTTTGGAGTGGAACTTCTAGGTGATGGTTTTCTCAGATATCTGTTGCTCTTGTCCTTCTAGATGGTAGTGGTCATGAGTTTGGAAGGTGTTGTCTGAGGGATGTTGGTGAGTCCCTGCAGTGCATCTTGTAGCTGGTGCACACGGCTGCCACTGTTTTGAGGCAGCCTGGGCCGGCAGGGTTTGATGGAATCATGGTAGTTCAAATGAAAGTGGGTAGACACATGGAGGAAGTTCTTATTGTTGTTGCAGACTAGTTGGACATTGAAGAAGTGGAAGGTTTTCCTGTTGATGGGTCTCACTGGCCAGTTGCTGGGTGCCCCCAGGGCCACGATCAATGAAGCTGTGCACCTGGGAATCTAACGATGGAGACAGAATCCAATGCTCTCTGTTCCTGTGAGGCCCTGTCTGTCATGAACTGAATGTACTGTCCGGGTCTAGCAAAGAGGACACCAGTGACCAGTGGGATGTATTGGCGTGCAGTCATTTTTGAGATGTCACTCAGGTCCACAGCTGATCCAAGGAAGGAGCCAGAAGCGATGATGTTCAAGGCCACAATGACTAGTTGGACATGCCACCAGTGCTGCCAGGTCTTTGATGATGAGGCCATGAATTATCTATGACCATCTGTCTGGAGGGTTGCAGTCTCCAGCGGCACTAATTCTCAACAATCTCTAGGTAGCTTGGTGGTAGATCGTGTGGTGAGGATTTTGTCTTCCTTGCCTTCCTGCCCATCCTTCCTCTCCTGTGCCCTCCTAATGCCAGGGGATTCTGCCCTTTCTGCAGAGGGTCTTGTCCCACACTGTCACTGGGCCAAAAAACCTGATAGTCAGGTCCCCATTGCCAGCTGCAGCCATCCTTCTAGGCAGGTGGCTGCCCAATGGTCGTGCCCTTTGCTCTTTTGCCCCCACAATTCTGACCCCCTTCGATACCCTGTTGCTGAGTGTCCACTCTCCTTGCGAACTATGCAACAACCAGGTCACCCTCTTCATAGAATCCCTACAGTGCAGGAGGAGGCCATTCAGCCCATCAAGTCTGCACCGACCACAATCCCACCCAGGCGCTATTCCCGTAACCTCACATATTTACCCTGTTAATCCCCTGACACTAGGGTCAATTTAGCATGGCCAATCAACCTAACCCGCACATCTTTGGACTGTGGGAGAAAACTGGAGGAAACCCACGCAGACACGGGGAGAATGTGCAAACACCACACAGACAGTGACCCAAGGCTGGAATTGAACCCGGGTCCCTGGTGCTGTGAGTCAGCAGTGCTAACCACTGTGCCACCGTGCCGCACTCTTACTAAGTGTCGAGCTCCCCTTTGCCCCATGATCCACTTATGGGGCTGGGGCGATGCCCAAGGGTAGCCAGTCTCTCTCCACTGGTTACCTACCTCCCTTTAGCTGTGGTTAACCCATCCACCTCTTTAAAGATTTAAACTTCCAAATCTTGAAAAATGTTTTTGAACAACTTTAATTGGCCTCAACTGGGAGGAGAACGGGATTCCTGCCCCGCCTTCCCCCGCCCAGGTGATTATTGCCGGCGCCGGGAACAGTGTATTGAATCACATTCATCACGGTGCACCAATATTTTCAGGATTCTCCCGCCTACTATCCTGGCTTCAGCAGGGAGGGAGGTCAAAAATTCAGCCCCTTAATCCTACCACAAACCACGCAAATTCTGAAAACACTATAGTATGAAATATAATGCTGAATATTGTTTACAGGAAACATCTCACCACAAGCAGGATATATATTTCTGAGAAAATGACAGACACTTTGTCATTGGGATCAGTTCACTGTTGAGGAGATTTACATTAATACCTTAATTTCCTTTGAGAGAATGGGAATTTTTAACGCAAGTCTGTGTAAAGAGATGGGTGTAACTGGCATAAGACACAGTGAAGACAAAACCTCTTTGGTCTGAACTTGTAACATTGCGCCAATCCTTAATGAAATGGCACCTAAATTTTATTTATATGTTTGGCACGGTGGCACAGTGGTTAGCACTGCTACCTCACAGCGCCAGGGTTTGATTCCAGGCTTGAGTCACTGTCTGTGCAGAGCCTGCACACTCTCCCCGTGTCTGCATGGGTTTCCTCTGGGTGCTCTGGTTTCCTCCCACAGTCTGAAAGACGTGCTGGTTAGGTGCATTGACCATGCTAAATTCTCCCTTAGTGTTCCCGAACAGGCGTCAGATGACTAAGTGATTTTCACATTAGCTTCATTACAGTGTTAAGCCTACTTGTGGCACTGAGTAGATAAGTTTAAGTATGTCCTTAAGACATACTGAATGAAGCTTTCCTCTTGGGACAGAGCAAATCTCCCACACCCACTGTCACAAACTCAGCAGAGTACAAAAGGTTGGCACATGGGAATCAAATGTGCCTTTTGAAATCTCAGGCTACTAGGGGATTTTCACAGTAACTTCATTGCAGTGTTAATGTAAGCCTACTTGTGACACTAATAAATAAACTTTCTCTTTCGAGGCCCCTTCCCCTCAATCCTGCTGTGCAGTTTGATGACATTTTCTGGTGCATATTCCCAGTGTCAAAGGAGTAAAACATGTAAGAGCACTGAAAACGTACCTTGCCCCAGGCATGATGACTTTCATAGGTACACTTAACACTTTATTATTTTCAATTATTCGAACTTCAACATGAATAAACATGAGTCAGAGAGTGAACTCAAAAGGTTGAAATAATCCATACTTGGCAAGTGAGAAGTTGTTTGTGAATGCCTGGTTTTGGATTTAATTCTTTCCGTTCAAATACATTAATTCTTTTAGATAAAAACCACAATGCAACCAGGGAGGTCTGCCTGACAAAGTGAAGATGGGCTTCTGCCACACTTCACTTTTGTGTTAATTATAGGACTCTCTCATACCACTTTCAGGTCGATAGACATGAACAAAAGCAATTTATTTAAAATAAAAACAGAAAATGCTCTTTAAACTCAGTAGGTCTGGCAGCATAGATTAGGTAGTTGGTCAACATCTTTTCCCAAAGGTAAGGGAGTCTAAAACTAGAGGGCAAAGGTTTCAGCTGAGAGGGGAGAGATACAAAAGAGGGGCAATTTTTTCACTCAGAGGGTGGTGAGTATCTGGAACGAGCTGCCAGAGGTAGTAGTAGAGGTGGGTATAATTTTGTCTTTTAAAAAGCATTTAGACAGTTACATGGGTAAGATGGGTATAGAGCGATATGGGGCAAATGTGGGTAATTGGGTCTAGCTTAGTGGTAAAAACTGGGTAGATTGGACAAGTTGGGCCGAAGAGCCTGTTTCCATGCTGTAAACCTCTGTGACTAATATAGCATCTGAGGAGAGAGAAAAACAGTTAATGTTTCCAGTCCACATGACCCTTCTATAGAATAGAATTTATTAATGCAGATCTGAAAGGAAACATTAAAAATTGAGCTTCACGATAAATGTAACACATTTCTCTAACTATTGCTACCTGTTCCCAGCCCTGGCACTGATTTAAACTTGTAAATCTTCATATTTTTCTTTCTACCTTCCTAAGATGCTCAGTCGGAAGATCTCCTGCTTCTGGATCAGAAAATTGTGGATTCAAGTCCCACTCCAGGACCTGAGTACAATATTCAAGGCTGAACCACAGGGGGTGGGCAGCGGATGGTGTGGAGTTGTGGGGGCTGGATAGGGAGCCAACAATGGGTGGAGGCAAAGGGGTGATCGACAAAGATGCCATGGGCAAAAGGACAAAGGGAATGTAAATGGTGGTGATCATGGCTAAGAAGGATGCTATTAGCGGCACATTAAGAGATTAATTCCCCCCACCCATCTGTTACCTGTTCCAGATTGTTCTTTGACACTCTGCTTACCTTTGGTCTGAAATCCCACTCACCTGATGAAGGAACAGCGCTCCAAAACCTAGTGGCTTGTGCTACCAAATAAACCTGTTGGACTTTAACCTGGTGTTGTGAGACCTCTTACTGTGTTTACCCCAGTCCAACGCCGGCATCTCCACAAAGGCATCAACCTTTGTTCTGCCATTTACACATTTTGATCTTTTAATGTGCCCTTATTAGGACTGTTCTTAGCCATGATCACCACCATTTATATTTCCTTTTGTCCATGATATCTTTGTCAATCGTCCCTTTGCCTCCACCTATCACTGGGCCTCTATCCAGCTCCCACAGCTTGCCGCCCCTCTCCACAACAGTATAAATCTCATCCTATTTCAAGTTGTCTTCAGTTCTGATGAAGAGTCATCCAGACTCGAAACATTAGCTCTGTTCTCTGTCCACTGATGCTGTCAAACCTGATGAGATTTTCCAGGATTTTCTGTTTTTGTTACAAATATCCGTACCCTAAAAATCACATATTTCCAGAGTATTGTGTAACGGAGATTTTTCCAAATCAAATAAGCAATTTTTCTCTTGTGTGGTGCTTGTTGCTCGTGTTACACATTTGGGACAATTATCTTCTACACTTAATGTTAAAATGTTGCTTTGGGGGACAATGCTGCATTACAATTAGTAAGAAGTCTCACAACACCAGGTTAAAGTCCAACAGGTTTATTTGGAATCACGAGCTTTCAGAGCAGCGCTGCTCCTTCGTCACTCACCTGATGAAGGAGCAACACTCTGAAAGCTCGTGATTCCAAGTAAATCTGTTGGACTTTAACCTGGTGTTGTGAGACTCCTTACTGTGCCCACCCCAGTTCAATGCCAGCATCTCCACATCATGGCATTATAATCAAAGCAACATTACATGGCTTCAGGTACAGACAACACCAGCTTGTGCACTCATTCACACTTCATTCACACTGCAGGGAGCTATAAATGGCCACTGTTAGCATTACTTACGATCAGGAGTGTCTCTTGCTTCACTTGTTGGCTTGCTCCCTGCCCACCTGTATTGGCCAGTGATGGAGTTGTATGGTTCTTACCTACTTGGGAAAATCCAGAGTCGGCCATATTGAGTTGCAACACGACAGCTGGACAACTCTGCACCCATAAATCTCAGGCAGCAGGCCCAGATTTCTGGTAGATGCTCCAAATGTGCCCCATTGCATAGAAGGACTGAATTCACAACACAAGGGGGGAATTTTCCTGTCCCGCCCACAGCGGGAACCATAGCGGGCGGGAGGGAGCGGATCATGCAAGGTCCATTGACCTCGGGTGGGATTTCCCAGTTTTGGGGTGGAGTATGGCCGGGAAATCCTGCCCAAGAAGTCTTATTTAATTGATGCTTGAAGAGAAAAAAGACTTGTGTTTATAAAGCACCTTCCATGAGCACAATACGTCCCAAAGCATTTTACGACCACTGAGGTTTAGTAAATGCTTAAATGTTGGAAACGCAGCAGCCAACTTGCACACAGTAGGGCAGCACGGTGGCAAGTGGGTGGCACAGTGGTTAGCACTGCTGCCTCACAGCACCAGGGACCCCGATTCGATTCCCGGCTTGGCTCACTGTCTGTGCGGAGTCTGCACGTTCTCCCCGTGTCTGCGTGGGTTTCCTCCGGGTGCTCCCGTTTCTGAAAGATGTGCTGGTTGGGTGCATTGGCCATGCTAAATTCCCCCTCAGTGTACCCAAACAGGCACTGGAATGCGGCGACTAGGGGATTTTCACAGAAAATTCATTGCAGTGTTAAAGTAAGCATACTTCTGACACTAATAAATAAACTTTAAACTTTTAAGCAAGCTCCCACAAGCAGCACAAGGAGCTGCACATTGATTGGAGGATACATATTGGCCAGAACAGCAGGAATAACTCCTGTCTTTTTCTTTGACACCTGAGAGGGGCAGGCGAGGCGACATTTTCCATTGCTGAATGTTGTGCTAGAGAGATCATAGAATCCCTACAGTGCAGAACGAAGCCATTCGGCCCATCGAGTCTGCATCGACCACAATCCCACCCAGGACCTAACCCCGTAACCCCACTTTTTTACCCTGCTAATCCCCCTGACACTAAGGGGCAATTTAGCATGGCCAATCAACCTAATCTAATCTTTGGAGTGCGGGAGGAAACCAGAGCACCCGGAGGAAACCCACGCAGACACGGGAAGAACGTGCAAACTCCACATAGACAGTGACCTGAGGCTGGAATTGAACCCGGGTCCCTGGCGTTGTGAGGCAGCAGTGCTAACCACTGTGCCACCGTGCCGCCCTCAAGTCCTGGAGTGGGACAACCTTCCTACTCTGAGATGAGAGCGCCACACATTGAACTGCAGCTGTTTTGTTTTATGGGATATCCAGGAGTGAACAGACCAGCTCAAAAAAGAAGCTAAGGTGGGGAATAAGGCAGTAATACTGTCAAGATATTTCACAGGGCGACTGGGGCTACCTGTAACAAGTGATCAGCGTGAGGAAATAGAGGAGGATGGAACAGCCTAATGGCACGACATTATCTCCAGCATCCTCTCTAAACACAGGTTACTACCAATGGTAACACCTGGTCCTATTCTTTTTATTCACGTTTCCAATTGGAAGACAGTCGGTAAGAGTCCATCTTCCTGAAACGACTTGTTTCCTGAAGCTTATGATTTGTGAAAATGCCTTGTTCCTCTCAATTTTTTTTCTTGGATGTGATAATTAGAGGAAGCTGGAAGGTACGGATGAAAGAATGCTTTGTTCTGTTTTTTTCTTCCCCCTATTTATGTAAATGTTTTCACCTATCAAGAATTACACGATACTTGAAGATCAAAGGATTGTTGGAAATAAAGAATCCTTGCAGGTGTTGTCAAAGATATTTCACATTCTTCCCAGCTATCAAACCAAACATCATTTGTCTTCAATTCCCTCAGGCTCCTATCGATGGCATTTCTTATTCTCGATGCTTATGAACCATTCCATTGAGTAGACAGACTTAAAGAAGCCAATGGAAATAAAGTTCTACTGTTCATCGTTACTGGAGTCAGTTCCTCTTCAAGCCTGTCTCTGCTTTTAACTTTAAACAAGGCGAACAATCCTCCAGAGACTTTAAAATGATCTCTTAAAAATAATAATGCACTTTATGGTCAGGATTGTTTTCGCTGGAGTTCAGACGAATGAGGGGGGATCTCACAGAGACTTATAAAATTCTAACAGGACTAGATAGGGTAGATGCAGGGAGGGTATTCCTGATGGTGGGGGAGACTGGAACCGGGTGGCTGGGGGCTAGCGGGGGCGTGGTGGGGGTGACAGTCTGAGGATTCAGGGTAGGCCATTTAGGACAGAGGTGAGGAGACATTTCTTCACCCAAAGAGTGGTGAGCTTGTGGAATTCTTTACCACAGGAAGTAGTTGATGCCAAAACATTGAATGTATTCAAGAGGCGGCTGGATTTAGCACTTGGGGCGAATGGGATCAAAGGTTATGGGGAGGAAGCAGGATTAGACTATTGAGTTGGACGATCAGCCATGATTGTGATGAATGGCAGAGCAGGCTCGAAGGGCCAAATGGCCTCCTCCTTCGCCTATCTTCTATGTTTCTATATATTTTTTTTAATATACTTTTTCAATTCAATCAAATCAAATCCAATTCAGAGTCTCAACAAGTTGAGACATTTCAGATCCAGGCTGACAAGACAGGGCGAGCGACCAAACCACCCTGTCCTGGGCTTGATCTACATGAGTCAAGCTGATTGGAGAAGGGGGAGGTTCCTCCTCCAAGACTTGAGCTCATTTGCATCTTAGCCAAAAGTCCGAGATGCCGCTTTAATAAATTGCTTCATATGAAACATATGAAGCCTCAGCGTAACCTAATGACCTCGACCAAGTGCGGCCGACCATGGGCTGCCGACCATACTACACTTGATCTTACCCATTTTTGATGCAGATTGAATGCTGATCGAGGTGGAGAATTTCAGCAGGAACATCTAAGCTGAGCCAATTACCAATCACTTCAAACTGCATAGACCACAGGCACAATGAATTGAAGAATCTTTATTCATGTTTGCAGTGATAGAACCATAGAATCCAACAGTGCAGAAGGAGGCCATTTGACCCATCGAGTCTGCACTGACCACGATCTCCCCATAACCCCGTACATTTACCCTAGCTAGTCCCCTTGACACTGAGGGGCAATTTAGCATGGATAATCCACGTAACCCGCACATCTTTGGACTGTGGGAGGGAACCGGAGCACCCGGAGGAAACCCACGCAGACATGGGGAGAGTGTGCAAACTCCACACAGACAGTGACCCAAGCCGGGTATCGAACCCAGATCCCTGGCGCTGTGAGGCAGCAGTGCTAACCACTGTGCCACCGTGCCGCATTTCAAAGCATTTTCTCCTGCAAAAGAAAATAGTTGCTCTCTGAGCTGCAATCTTGTTTAGAGTTCTGGGCATCACATTATAGAAAGGATGCGAATGCATTGGAGAAAGCGCAGAAGAGGCTTACAAGAATGGTTCCAAGAATGAGGAACTTCAATTATGAAGATAGATTGGAGAGATTGGGATTGCTCTTCTTGGAGGGAAGAAGGTTGAGATGAGATTTGATAGAAGTGTTCAAAATCATGAGGGGGCTGGACAGAATAGGGTAGGGAGAAACTGTTTCCCCTCAAAAAAAAGGATCGAGAACGAGAGGGCACTGATTTAAAGTGATTTGCAAAAGAAGCAAATATGATGTGAGAAAAAGCTTTTTCACACAGCGCGTGTTGGGGTCTGGAATGCACTGCCTGGAAGTGTGGTGGAAGCAGATTCAATCGAGACATTCAATAGGGCATCAAGTGATTACTTGAATAGAAACAACCTGCTGGGGTATGGGGAAAAGGCAGGGGAATGGCACTAAGTCACAATGCTCATTTGGAGGGCCATGTAGACACAATGGGGCGAATGTTACTGTCCAGCCCGCCACAGAGTTGCAGCGGGCAAGCGGCGGACCATGAAAAGGTCCGTTGACCTCAGGCACAATTTTCCAGTTTCGGGGCGAGTGAGGCTGGAAAAATCCCACCTGATGGGCTGAATGGCCTCCTTCGGCACTGTAACAACTCTGTGAATCTGTGTAATTGTAGCTAGCTTGTGAATTGTACAACCTATAGTAGCCACCTTTTGGTTCAGTGAAGTTCACTTTTTTAAATAAGCATAAAGGTAAGATTTGATTTAAAAGATTATGATCGCTTTCCTATTAGGGACATAACAGTAAGTATCAGGTTATATCAGAAAACATGAAATAGGAAAAATAAAATGTTTCACATTTTGAGGCTGATTCTACAAAAGATTATTTAAACTCTGAGGGAAATGAATAACCAGAGGTGTAACTTCCAAAGAGAGGACATTACATTTAATCTCTCCGCATACACCCTTACATCCCCGGAATCAATCTGGTACAATAACACTTTCTCTATTGACCAGATACAGGCCGGAATTTTCTGGTCTCACACGTCCCCCTACTGCTGCGAGTGAGAGCGAAGAATTTGACACTCAGCCAAGTCTTCATTCACAGCAGCAGGACTGGAGAATCCTGGCCGTGGGCGAGGTTGGAGAATTCCAACCTCAGTTTTATTTGCCTCTCCCTTGTTTCAGTTTACAGGTGACCTTTCCTGTGCTGCACTGGCACCATGCAGCATCTGAGCACCTTTATAAACATTAATCATTCTTATTATATGATATTTACCAAGTAGTTTTCTAAGGAGAGGGAAGCACGCCATTATTGCTTTTTGCGGCAGTCCGTTACGCATATAGGATCATAGAAAGCCTACAGTGTGGAAAGTGGCCATTCGGCCCATTGAGTCTGCACCAATTCTCCGACAGAACATCCCACACAGGCCCTATCTCCGTAACCTCGTGTATTTACCCCACTAATCCCCCTGACATCAAGGGGCAATTTAGCATGGCCAATCTACCTAAACTGCACATCTTTGATCTGTGGGAGGAAACCAGAGCACCCAGAGGAAACACACGCAGACATGGGGCGAATGTGCAAACTCCAGACAGACAATGACCAAGGTGGGAATCGAACCCAGGTCTCTGGCGCTGTGAGGCAGCAGTACTAACCACTGTGCCACCGTGCTGCCCTCCAAAAAAAAACTTTTCTACATTGAGTCACCCTTGGGGTTTTTTTAGTTTTGTACCCATAACCTCTCGCCAAAGGTTAAATTAAACAGTGTGGTGATGTAATGGCTAAAGGGAGAATACAGACTGACATTCCTAATGGAAAGCAACATGATGTTCCTGTCCAATGATTATGCTAAATTGTGCTGAGTGCAAATTGAGTTCTAATTAGCCCTCTGTGCCTGCAATTCAAGAAGGTGAACTGGGAATTCAGTCTTTAAACTGCAAGATTTTTACAAGCTGGATATCTTTAGGCTCTGATTAAGAATCACTAGGGTTTTGGTTGAACTCTTGATGGATACATACTTTGATGAAAATGAAAAGCATCCAAAGCTAAATTAAAGCTGTAGGTCATGTTTAAAGGTCGCTTATCATTATGGACAGCTTCTGGGTTTTTTTTGTCTGACTGCGAGATGCGTTTTCTCATCCCTGTACCCACCCGGGGATTTTAATCTGTCATCATCTTGCTGTCATCTTGAGATGCAGTGATGTAGCTGAAACTAGCCTTTCTATCCCTTCATGCAATAATAAATGAAAAAAAATGTTTCTGAATTATGTTTTATTTTAGGGACTGTAATTTTGCTTTGAATTGGTATATATTATTGTCACATGTATTAACATACAATGAAATGTATTTTTTCTTGCCCGCTCTGCAGACAAAACATACCGTTCATAGAGAAGGAAAGGAGAGGTTGCAGAATGTAATGTTACAGTCATAGCTAGGATGTAGAAAAAGATCAACTTAATATAAGGTAGATCCATTCAAAAGTCTGATGGCATCAGGGAAGAAGCCGTTCTTGAGTCGATTGGTCCATGACCTTAGACTTTTGTATCTTTTTCCTGACAGAAGAATGTGGAAGAGAGTATATCCGGGGTGCGTGGGGTCTTTGGTTATGCTGGCTTCTTTTCCGAGGCAGCGGGAAGTGTAGACAGAGCCAATAGATGGGAGGCTGGTTTGCGTGATGGACTGGGCTACGTTCACAACCCCTTGTAGTTTCTTGTGGTCTTGGTCAGAGCAGGAGCCATACCAAGCTGTGATACATCTGGAAAAGATGCTTTCGATGATGTGTCTGTAAAAATTGAAGAGAGTCATAGCGGACATGCTGAATTTCCTTAGTCTCCTGAGAAAGTAGAGGTGTTGGTGGACTTTCTTAACTATAGCATGGAGGGACCAGGACAGGATATAACAGGAAAGTGATCATAATCTTTCAAATCAAACCTTACCTTTTTGCAATGTACCCTTTTCTAAAAGCTTTCTTTGGAAACTTTATAAAAATACTCCTATTGCACATTTTAAAATTATTTTTATTTCTCCTGAGGTTCCTGTGAACAACTTCACAACCGAGTGGCTGGACAGGTAATTAGCTCTCATTCTGTTTGTCTGGATAGAGTTTTGTCTTCAATGCCTGTGGATCACCCACATTACAGTGAACCCACCTGATTTGTACTTCTTTGATCTCAATAAAAGGGAAGTTAGTTGGCTGTTAATGTTATGCTAAGTGCAGTACAGTGGCACAGTGGTTAGCATTGCTGCCTCACAGCATCAGGGACCCAAGTTCAATTCTGGCCTCAGGTGACTGTGTGGAGTTTGCAAGTACTCCCCGTGTCCGTGTGGGTTTCCTCCGGGTGCTCAGGTTTCCTCCCACAGTCCAAAGATGTGTAGGTTAGGTGGATTGGTCATGCTAAATTGCCCCTTAGTGTCAGGGTGATTAGCAGGGTAAATATGTGGGGTTATGGACATAGGACCTGGGTGGGATTGTTGTCGGTGCAGGCTTCGTGGGCTGAATGGCCTCCTTCAGCACTGTATGGATTCTACGATTACCGTATACTAACTACCTTCATTTCTGGAGAGGCTCTTTTTGACCTTGTCGTTTTGAGAGCCCATCTGGCCAGTGCAGCCTTTGACCACGATTTGGCCAATTTGGCAAAATGTATGTCGGGTAACAGTGTGGGACAGGGACCCGAAGAACAAAATCCTGCCTAATGCATCTGAAAATAGGTCACGGCTGATTCACTCTCCAACTCTTTACACCTTCCTGTCGCAAAGCAACTCATCTTTTTTCTAGTTCTGACGACTTGAGATTTGGCATTTTATGGGGGATACGAACCAATGGCTGACTTGAGGGTCTGGTTGTAAACGCATCGAGGAATTGTGCCACTATATCACCTGGATAAGGAAGGTGTTTAAAGTATTTCTTTCAAATTGAAGGGAGAATGGAGATTTGAATATTCAAGTAGCAGTGGCACAGTGGCATAGTGGTTAGCACTGCTACCTCACAGCTCCAGGGACCCCAGTTCGATTCCGGCCTTGGGTGACTGTGCAGAGTTTGCACGTTCTTCCCGTGTCTGCATGGATTTCCTCTGGGTGCTCCGGTTTCCTCCCACAGTCCAAAGGTGGGTTGGCCATGCTAAATTGCCCCTTAGTAGCCCAAGATGTGTAGTTTAGGTGGATTGGCCATGCTAAATTTCCCTTTAATGTCCCAAGATGGTTAGGTGAGATGGATGAAGCATGGTAAATGTGTGGGATTACAGGGATACGACCTGGGTAAGATACTCTATCAGAGAGTCGATGCAGACTCAATGGGCTGAGGGGCCTCTTTTAGCACTGTCGGGACTTTACGATTCTATGGGCTGGATTTTGCGGCCGCACTCGCCCCAAAACTGGAAAAAGCCGTCCGAGGACAACTGATCTTTGTATGGTCTGTCCCCGCCCGCTACAATTCCCATAGCAGGCGGGACAGGAAAAGGCCCCCTGTGAATTTGAAGTACATAAGTAAGTATTATTGTAAGTGGCGTCTGAAGCTATGTCAATAAATATATCTGTAGAAACTGTCATATCAGTAACCTCCACCACCCAGAAGGACAAGGGCAGTGGATGTATGGGAATAATATCACCTCCAAGTTCCCCTCCAAGTCACACGTCATCCCAATTTGGACATAAACCGTCATTCCTTCACAGTCATATCATAGAATCCCTACAGTGCAGAAAGAGGCCATTCGGCCCATCGGGTCTGCACCAACCACAATCTTACCCAGGCCCTATCCTCATAATTTATTTATCCTAATAGTCCCCTGACATTAAGGAGCAATTTAGCATGGTCAAACAACCTAACCTGCACATCTTTGGACTGTGGGAGGAAACCGGAGCACCCGGAGGAAACCCACGCAGACACAAGGAGAACGTGCAAACTCCACACAGACAGTGACCCGAGCCGGGAATTGAACCCGTGTCCCTGGCGCTGTGAGACAGCAGTGCTAACCACTTTGCATCATCAGTCCTTGATTGCAGTGATTCAAGAAGGTGGCTCACTCCTATCTTCTCAAAGACAACTAGAAACAGGTTTAAATGTTGGCCTTGTCAGCAACGCTAATAACCCCAGAATAAGTTAAGTAATAACAGATTATTTCATGAGACGAAATCAATGGTTATAATGGGCTCCTTTGTTGATATTATACTTTAAGGTTAAGTTATTGCAGTCCAACTAGATTTTTGCTAATTTAAAAAAATCACGGAAAGAAAACAATCATTCTTTAATTTCTTAGGGAAGATGGACAGCAGTTTATAAAACTTTCAAGAAGAGAACTCTATGAACTTAGTCCCAAAGATTGCCAACTGTAAAATGAAGAATGCCAATCAAACATTGCAATCCACATCAATCGATCCTGACGGTGGTTACAGCTTTCTTCCAAAGAGATATCTGAGTTCGGGGTCACATGCATAATTTTTTACACAATATAATATCATTACTCATTAAGATTGAAAATGTGCAATCTTAATACTAGAAACATTTTCAACAAGAACTCACCCTCATGGGATATATGACACACACCTGCCCAAATGCATGTATAGTATTCAATCAAGCCCCCTATAAACCCTCAGAAATGAGAGGAATTTAAGTCTTACGAGAGGTTTACCTGATTGATCTTTTAAAGAAAATCAAGGCACTTTACGGAAATCTGAAATTAAACAGAAAATGCTGGAAAACTCACAAGGCTTATGATGAAAGTGGGGAGGTATGGGATAGAGGGAAAGTTGGCCGATTGGATAGGTCACTGGTTGTCTGATCGAAGACAGAGGGTGGTGGTGGATGGAAAAATTTCGGATTGGAGGCAGGTTGCTAGCGGAGTGCCACAGGGATCAGTGCTTGGTCCTCTGCTCTTTGTGATTTTTATTAATGACTTAGAGGAGGGGGCTGAAGGGTGGATCAGTAAAGTTGCTGATGACACCAACATTGGTGGAGTAGTGGATGAGGTGGAGGGCTGTTGTAGGCTGCAAAGAGACATAGATAGGATGCAAAGCTGGGCTGAAAAATGGCAAATGGAGTTTAACCCTGATAAATGTGAGGTGATTCATTTTGGTAGGATTAATTTAAATGTGGATTACAGGGTCAAAGGTAGGGTTCTGAAGACTGTGGAGGAACAGAAAGATCTTGGGGTCCATATCCACAGATCTCTAAAGGTTGCCACTCAAGTGGATAGAGCTGTGAAGAAGGCCTATAGTGTGTGAGCTTTTATTAACAGGGGGTTGGAGTTTAAGAGCCGTGGGGTTATGCTGCAGCTGTACAGGACCTTGGTGAGACCACATTTGGAATATTGTGTGCAGTTCTGGTCACCTCACTATAAGAAGGATGTGGAAGCGCTGGAAAGAGTGCAGAGGAGATTTACCAGGATGCGGCCTGGTTTGGAGGGTAGGTCTTATGAGGAAAGGTTGAGGGAGCTAGGGCTGTTCTCTCTGGAGCGGAGGAGGCTGAGGAGAGACTTGATAGAGGTTTATAAAATGATGAAGGGGATAGATAGAGTGAACGTTCAAAGACTATTTCCTCGGGTGGATGGAGCTATTACAAGGGGGCATAACTATAGGGTTCGTGGTGGGAGATATAGGAAGGATATCAGAGGTAGGTTCTTTACGCAGAGAGTGGTTGGGGTGTGGAATGGACTGCCTGCAGTGATAGTGGAGTCAGACACTTTAGGAACATTTAAGCGGTTATTGGATAGGCACATGGAACACACCAGGATGATAGGGAGTGGGATAGCTTGATCTTGGTTTCAGATAAAGCTCGGCACAACATTGTGGGCCGAAGGGCCTGTTCTGTGCTGTACTGTTCCATAGGCAGCACGGTGACACAGTGGTTAGCACTGCTACCTCACAGTGCCAGGGATCCAGGTTCAATTCTGGCCTTGGGTCACTGTCTGTGTGGAGTTTGCACGTTCTCCCCGTATCTGCGTGGGTTTCCTCCGGGTGCTCCGGTTTTCTCCCACAATCCAAAGATGTGCAGGTTAGGTCGATTGGCCAGGGTAAATTAACCCAATTGTCAAGGGCGGGGGGGGGGGTTAGCAGGGTAAATAAGTGAGGTTATAGGAATAGGGCCTGGGTGGGATTATGGTCGGTGCGGACTCGATGGGCCGAATGACCACCTTCGACACTGGAGGGATTTTATGATTCGATTATTCCATGTTGTCCGACACCTGTGGAGAGAGAAACAGATGTAATGAGCGGTATTTAATGAAGGTGATGAGGATCTTGCCTGCCCACTGGACAGCCAGCAAGAGCCTAGCATTAGTTTTTTTCAGGAAGGCTGCCTAATTAAATGCACAGCAAGAAGTTTAACAACACCAGATTAAAGCCCAACAGATTTATTTGGTAGCAAACGCCACTAGCTTTCGGAGCGTGCTGCTCCTTCGTCAGGTGGAGTAGGAGATCTGCCACTCCACTTGACGAAGGAGCAGCACGCTCCGAAAGCTCATGGCATTTGCTACCAAATAAACTTGCTGGACTTTAACCTGGTGTTGTTAGACTCCTTACTGTGTTTACCCTAGTCCAACGCTGGCATCTCCACATCATAATTAAATGCACCCAGGCACTTTACTGGACAGCAGAAGGCCCTCCCCAGAATCAAGACCCCCAGGGGCAGAAGTTCCACCTACCAAGAGCTGCCAGTCGAGCAGAGGTCAACAGCTCTATTAAAAAGGTTTGACTTTCATCCCCCCCCCCAAACATAGACCATGATTCTTTGGAAGGCATGCATCTCTCCATTTGAGTGCCCAAGTGGCACTTAGTACACCAAGCCTTCCCTAAAAAAAGATGGTGCAGGGCTCATGCCAGCTCTCCCACCCAGCTTAGTTTGGCATGCTCCCTGCATCCAACCGCCCACTGGATTGATACCAGTGGCAGCAGGGTAAGGCCCTTGGGTTCACATGAAAATGACCTAGTAAAGGGCCTTAATTGGAGAGGAGCGGAATTAAGTTCATGGTTCTTCCCACCATTGAATTAATCGGGCAGTGATGGGTAGGTGGCGGGATCCCCACCTGCCACGCTCCCACACTGTTAAGTGCCCCCTGCCACCAGACTCACCAAGGTAAGGCATTAAATTCCAGCCAACGTTTCAGGCTGTTGATCTTTTCATGCTACCACAATGAGCGCTGAACAACAATCAGTATTTGAAATAACAAAAGTTTTAAAGTTTATTTGTGTCACAAGTAGGCTTACATTAACACTGCAATGAAGTTACTGTGAAAATCCCCTACTCGCCGCACTCCAGAGCCTGTTCGGGTACACTGAGGGAGAATTTAGCATGGCTAATGCACCTAACCAGTACGTCTCTCGGACTGTGGGAAGAAACCAGAGCACCCAGAGGGGTCCATGCAGACACGGGGAGAACGTGCAGACGCCCTATAGACAGTAACCCGAGCTGGGAATCAAATCCAGGTCCCTGACACTGTGAGGCAGCAGTGCTAACCACCGTGCTGCCGTGTTGTAGCAGTGTGGATGGAAAGCCGGTTCAGGTAGAAGAAATAAAGGTTAGTGGTTATTGTTAAGTTTGGAAGTGTTTATCTCAGGGTTCAGGCTGGGCCTACTCTTGAACCTGACCAGTCATTCAACAAGTTGATGGCTGATCTGATCTTGACCTCAAGTTCACTTTTCTGCCCGTTTTCCACAACCCCTGACCTTCCTATATTTCAAAAATCTGTCTTGGCTTTGAGTAGGCCCAGCCTGAACCCTGAGATAAACACTCAACTGATATAGGCCTGGGCATAGGGAGGACACTACTGAAATGTTCTAACAACGTGAAAGAAGTGGGATTGGCCAACAACAGGGGAAAATATGAAAGAATTGAGGATGCACAGACTGTAAAGGAGAGATAGTTTAAATGGTGAAGTGCAAAGTGTGCCATTTTTGATCGAATTGGTGTCATGCATTTACTTATGTCATAACATTCACTTACTATTCTCACTGTGGAAGAATTTTAAATAACTCCAGATGCTGCTATGTCATGTTAAATTTATCAATAGAACAATGATCAGATGGAGAGTTAACTAGGTGGATGGGATTTCACACCCTCAGGATTGGGATAACATGAACAACTTTCTCAAATGTGACATTTGCAATTTATGAAACTCTTGTTAGCACCTCATGATTCCTTCACATATTGATTTATGAACTCATAAAGTCCACTCTCTATAAAAACAATGTTTTCTGTACCGGTTTTATCATTCTTCATTTAATTTTCAAATCAGGGCCAGAATTCTCTGGCCTCGCTCGTGGCTGGGATTCCCCAGTCCCACGGCTGGGATTCTCCAGTCCCGCTGCAGTGAGTGGAGATTTGGCTGAGCACCAAATCCTCTGTTTTCGTTGGCAGTGGTTGCGGGGCGTGCGAGACAGGAGAATTCCTGCCCCGATCTTGGAGGTGAACCTTCATATATCACCTCTATATTGGAAGGGTATCCACGTCTTTGAGACAGTGCAGAGGAGAATAATCAAACTAACAACCTAGTCGCGTAAGAAAAAGGAGCATGAGTCAGCTACACAGCCTCTTGAACCTGACCAGTCATTCAACAAGTTAATGGCTGATCTGATCTTGACCTCAAGTTCACTTTTCTGCCTGTTTTCCACAACCCTTGACCTTCCTCTACTTCAAAAATCTGTCTTGGCCCTGAGTGTATTGATGACTCAGCCTCCACAGCCCTCTGGGCTTGAGAATTCCAAAAGTTCATGATCCTCTGAGAGAATAAATTCCTCCTCATCTCCCTTTTAAATGGACGATCCCTTATTCCGAAATTGTGTCCCTGAGCTCAAGGCTCCTTCACGAGGGGGCCTGATGAAACCGATGGAAGGAGCTATGAGGAATAACATAACAATATAAGCCTCCTCGGCTTTGAAGGTAGATTCCCGGGGGACCCTGAAGACGTATGTAAGATATTCAATAGAATAGAGAAAGTGAGCCCAGCACACTATTCACAGATGTGCGAGTGTAACAGACTCAGGATTGTAAAAACAAATTTAAAATAGATTATAGAAATCATAGAATCATAGAAAACCCTACAACGCCGAAGGAGGCCATTTGGCCCATCGAGCCTGTAATGACAACAATCCCACCCAGGCCCTATCCCCATAATCCCACATATTTACCCTGCTAATCTCCCTGACATTAAGGGGCAATTTAGCATGGCCAATCCACCTAACCCGCACATCTTTGGAGTGTGGGAGGAAGCCGGCGCACCCGGAGGAAACCCATGCAGACATGGGGTGAATGTGCCAACTCAGCACAGACAGTCACCCAAGGCCAGAATTGAACCCGGGTCCCTGGCGCTGTGAGATGTCAAGAGATATTTCTATACACACATGATCAACAGCTGGAACAATTTGTAAGGCTTCTTGAAACCTATCTATTTGATCGAGATTTTGTTCACCTGTCCTGATATTTCCTTCTTTGTCTCATTGTCAATTTTTGTTAGATTACGGGTGGGATTTTCCGGCCGCGTGGACCCCAAGACCGGAAATTCCCGCTCAAGGTCAACGGCACTTTAAATGGTCTGCCAAATTTTCTGTCCCGCCAACTACGATTCCTGCAGCGGGCAGGACCGGAAAATTTACCCCTACGCTTCTGCAAAGTACCCTGGATATTTTCCGACAGTAGAAGTGCAAGTTCTTCTTGTTGAAAGGTGTTTGAGGCCAGGGCACTGGATTCATTTGAGGATGAGCAATATGACACAATGGGGAGATCAAATGGTTGGTAATCTGGATGGAAGAAATCAACTGGGACAAAACGGCCTCTTTCATCCAAGCTATCTTGTGATCTAGAGCTGTGCCTTGTTAGCGGTTCAAGGGTCTTGGTGTTTGCATGGCGAAGATCCATGCGTAACTTGATGCAGCTACACAACTGTGGCCATCAGGATGAGGACAACATTGGGTACGTTTCTTCCCCCCATTACCTGGAGATTTGTACACAATGTCCCTGTGGGCTTTGAGCAGGTGGTGGTGAGCTACCTATAACTGAGTGGCTTGCTAGGCTATTTCTGAGGGCAGTTTATAATCATCCATATGTGTGAGGGTCTGGCGTCACAAAGCTAGACAGCGTGCGGGCAGTAAATTTAGTGAATGGTTTGAAACAATCCAGTAGCTTCATGATTATTAACAATAACACTCACCTGAATTTAGTTATTTATTAGTCACAAGTAAGGCTTACATTAACACTGCAATGGAGTTATTGTGAAATTCACCTAGTCGCCACACTCCAGCGCCTGTTTGGGTCAATGCACATCTTTCAGATTGTGGGAGGAAACCAGAGCACCCGGAGGAAACCCACGCAGACATGGGAAGAATGTGCAAATTCCACACAGACAGTGACCCAAGCCAGGAATCGAATCTGGGTCCCTGGCGCTGTGAGGCAGCAGTGCTAACCACTGTTCCACTGTGCCATCCCGTACCAAATTTAAATTTCTTTAGCTGCCATGATAGAATTCAAACTCATGTCTCCAGGGCATTTATCGAGGCATCTGGATTGCGAGTCCAGTAATGTTACCACAATGCTGCCATTTCCCCTTATATGGTAGAATCCCATAGAATCCCTACAGTACAGAACGAGGCCATTTGGCCTTTCGAGTCTGCACTGACTCTCTGATAAAGTATCTCACCCTCTCCCACCCCATGCCCTATCTCTGTAACCCCACATGTTTACCCCACTAATCCCTCTAACCAACGCATCTTGCGACTCTTCAGGAGCAATTTAGCATGGTCAATCCACCTAATCTGCGCATCTTTTGGATTGTGTGAGGAAACCGACACAAGGCCGGAATCGAACTCGGGTCCCTGGAGCTGTGAGGTAGCAATGCTAACCGCTGTGCCACTGTGCCAGCGCTACATGAGTGTTCAATAGGCCCTATCCCTGGAACCCCGCACTTTTACCATGGCAAATCCCCCTAATCTACACACCTTTGGACACTAAGGAGCAATTTAGCATGGCTAATCCACCTAACCTGCACATCTTTGGAGTGTGGGAGGAAACCGGAGCACCCGGAGGAAACCCACGCAGACATGGGGAGAACGTGCAAATTCCACACGGACAGGTGCCCAAGGCCAGAATTGAACCTGGATCCCTGGCGCTGTGAGACAGCAGCGCTAACCACTGTGCCACCATGCCACCCAGATCATACGTAGCACTGAATATATAATCAACTATTTAATGACTTTGTGCTGCACCAGCCTCTTTCCTAGGGAGCTAACCTGGTTCTCAAAATGCACCACAAATATATGTAAATTCCTAATTCCATTTGGTCTTTGAAGGATGGCTGATGTGGGAAATTCACACTGCCGTATTAACGGAAAAATGTCTGGCTGGGTCAAGGTGCATTGTAGAGATCGGAGGCTGTGGTGGGGAAATTCCCTGCCCGTCTGGTTTGATATATCTGACCGGAGAGTATAAAATGCTGGCATTCAGAGCTAAATGTGGAAAAAATATCCCTTTGCCAGCCAGCATTTCTGAATATTTCGAATATCACTTTACAACTTGGCACTCAAAGTGATATCTGTGCAACATTCTGATTCATGGCCTACTGTGACAATTTCATTTGATTTATAGATCAAGTTTTCTTTGTTTTCTTGCCTGTAACACCCTTCTGTCAATGTAGCTCATAACTTTAATGTGCTAACCTGCGTTAATGTAATAAACTAATGACGTGGAGCTAATGGTGCATCAGCAGAATAAACTATCTCCTATTGGGAAATGTACGATCATTGATGCATATCCACATTTCACTCCCTTCCATTCTGTTAAGTTATAGCTTTTCTTGTTTGGGACTTTAATAGACTTTGAACTGAAATATAAAAAAATAGCTTCACTCCCACTTCCTCGGGTACACTTTGGAATGGAATGGTTTAATTGTTAAGCTTTAGATTTATTAAAGTCTTATTAATTTGTAGATTTCCTGAGGTGAACCGCTACACTAATGTTTAACAAATCCCACCGTCCTGACTTCATCCCTAACGAAGGAAGCAAAGTAAGAGCGGCACGGTGGCATAGTGGTTAGCACAGCTGCCTCACAGCGCTAGGGACCCAGGTTCGATTCCCGGCTTGGATCACTGTCTGTGTGGAGTCTGCACATTCTCTCCGTGTCTGCATTGGTTTTCTCTGGGTGCTCCGGTCTCCTCTCTCAGTCCAAAGGACGTGCTGGTTAGGTACATTGGCCATGCTAAATTCTCCCTCAGTGTACCTGAACAGGCGCTGGACTGTGGTGACTAGGGGATTTTCACAGTAACTTCATTGTGGTGTTAATGTCGGCCTACCTGTGCTAATAAGAAGTAAACTTAAACTTTTAAATATTTTTGTTTTGGCTTGACAAGAAACAATGAGAAAAAGGTAGCTAATTTTCCTTAACTTGTTATTTTCCAGGTTCTCACAGCTGAGTAGATATATTGAGATGGTAATGGTAAAATCGCCTGAGTCCCAGGTGACCAGAAGCTGCTCTCTATCCTATGAGGGGGAGAGCTGACTAGTGGCGGTTTAATTTGAGGATCACCACACCTGAGGCGAGGGGCAAGGTTGAGAAGGCAGAGTCTTCATGAATAACCTCAGCCGGTACGGGAATTGAACCCGAGCTTGTTGGCGTCACTCTGCATCATGAACCAACTGAGCTAAACCGACCCCCACATAATCAGAAAAGAATAAACTGCGATCCAAGTCACACGCTGAGAATCCCTAAAATGAGCCATTTTATGTTTCTTCACAATCGTCTGAACGTTCCTGATCACGGGATTATCTTGTGTCTCGGTTGGTGAGTCATTTGAAAAATGACACAGGTGTTTTGCAGCAATGGGAATAAAAATATTTTCTTAGTGTCATTATTAAATCTGAAAACAAACTAGTGGAGGGGCAGAATGTATGTTCAACCTCTACTGAGGTCGGCAAATGGCTTTTGGATAGTTGGGTTTCGATACACAGCCCTGGAATTGTAGTGAAATCTCCACATCATGACTACCATCGACACCACAAACTGCCGGTTCCAAGTGGAGAGGATCTCCAAGAAGATCGCGCATATCGACACAGACATCAAGTTTCTACACCGGCATCTCCACATCATTGTAGTGAAAAGACAGACTACCCGAAAGTGAGACAAATTTCTGATCGCGGTTTTGAATTTACAAGTGGTGCACTCATTGTTAGAAAGTTCAAATTTGACTCGTCAAGGAATATAAATTCTCCACTCTCACAGTGATGTTAATCTGAGAACATGGGGCCTTTGCTCCATCCCGAACAATATAGATCTAATCCCATGGATGTAAGTAACACAGGCCACTTATATATTCCATGGGAATTCCACCCCCCGCCCCCCCCCTCCCCCCTGCCCCACGCCACCCCCCCCACCACCCTCCCCCAACAACACAGTGTGTTTGACACTGGCGGAGGTGACCCACCATTGGCCGGTGGTGAGATCTTCTGGTCCCTGTTGCTGTTAACAGGGTTTTCCCGTTGGTCACAGGGAGTTGGGGGGAGGGGTTTGGGGGGAGGGGTTTCACCGTCGGTGAGACTGGAGGATCCTGCCAGAGGGAACAGCCATAAAATCCCCCCTTTGTCTTTTCAATTTTCAGTTTTCCGATCCTGAAATAATTTAATGAGAGCACATTTAAATTCCACGCTTCAGAGGCCACATGTAGTTGATGTTAGAGTGTACAGAACAAATTGCAGTTTCCTCGCATGTCAATGTTCGCGATGTTCTACAACAGTTCGTGCAAGCAATTTCAGTTGGCAGCCAAGTAACTGTGGATCTGACTGACATACAGAACAGATTGAGATGTTAACCTTCATTACTTCAGATGTCAAACCCCTTTACGTCTTGTGGAGACTTTCAATTACTCCATTGCTCAGATAGGCTGAATAGCTCCCTCCTATATGGAGCGAGCATAGAATCCTACAGTGCAGAAGGAGGCCATTCAACCCATCGAGTCTGCACCAACCACAATCCCGCCCAGGCCCTATCCCCATAACCCCAAGCATTTAACCTAGCTAGTTCCCCCTGACACTAAGGGACAATTTAGCATGGCCAATCCACCGAACTCGCACATCTTTGGACTGTGGGAGGAAACCAGAGCACCCGGAGGAAACCTACGCAGACACGGGGAGAATGGGCAAACTCCACACAGACAGTGACTGGGGCCGGGAATCAAGCCTGGGTCCCTGGCGCTGTGAGGCAGCAGTGCTAACCACTGTGCCACCATGCCGCCCAACATCATGGACCTCTACAACAATAGAAAAGATGCTTCTGTTCTGAGTAAAATCTACATGGCAGGTTTCTTTTTCAACAAAGCACTTTGTTGGAGAGAAGTCCTTACATTAAAAGTGCTCATCGATGCTTACATCCTCCCCTTCCCCTGCCACCACCACTCTTTTATTCAGATAATTTATTTTTTAATGGTGACTACAGTGTCACTGTTACATAGGAACATAAGATTTAGGAACAAGAGTAGATGATCTAGCCTCTCGAGTGTGCTCTGTCGTTCAACACAATCACAATTAATTTTCCACCTCAACTCCGTCGGTGGAATTTTACAGCCTCACTCGACCCAAGACTGGAAAATCTTGATCTCTTCGTCTAAGTCAAAGAATCATAGAATCCTTACAGTGCAGAAAGAGGCCATTTGGCCCATCGAGCCTGCACCGACAACAATCTGCTCTATCTGCCCTATCCCTGTAACCCCACATATTTACCCTGCTCATCCCCCTGACATTAAGGGGCAATTTAGCATTTAGTCAATCCACCTAACCCGCACATCTTTGGATTGTGGGAGGAAACCGGAGCAGCCGAAGGAAACCCACGCAGACATGGGGAGAATGTGCAATCTCCACACAGACAGTGACCCGAGGCTGGAATTGAACCCGGGTCCCTGGCGCTGTGAGGCAGCAGGGCTCACCACTGTGCCACTGTGCCTCCCTGTCATTGATAGAAATTGTAAAAAGTCGAGACCCCGGCACTGATCCTTGTGACACTCCACTCACTATGCCAGTGAATTTGAAAATGCTCCATTATCGTTACTGACAACTTCCTGTCCATTAACCAATCACCATCCATATTAAGATATTACCACCTGAACCACCCCCCCCCCTCCAACCCCCACCACCACCACCACCACCACCCAACTCCATGAGCCCTTATTTTGCATAGAACTTGGGACTGTGTTGAAACATAAACTCATAGAATAAGGGAACCAAATTAACAACATTCCAGATACTGTTAACGAGTGTGGATACCAGTCAAACTCTGCCATATGTCAGACTCAGAAACGATTCCAAACCAGCTTTCCTGTTGATATAATCACAAATATTCACTTCTTAAATCTACAAAAAATGCAGCAGTAAGCCAATGAAAATATCAAGAGTTAACCATAGCTCTTTGCAATTGATTCCAGTGACTGGTTCTCATGTACCAGTTTATCTTTTAGAAAAGTCAGCCGATGGACTGTCAAATCTCAAAATTAGTTGCTTGGGATACGTGCTTAAAGAGTGAATGTGTCTGTGGTGTTACTGATTTCAATGTTTTACTGACCACAATCCCACCCAGGCCCTACCCCCATATCCCTACATATTTACCCACTAATCCCTCTAACCTACACATCTCAGGACACGAAGGGGCAATTTTAGCATGGCCAATTCCAATGTTTTACTTTCATAAGGCCACCCGCTCCCCCCCCCCACCCCACCCGCCCCCCCGCCCCCCCCACCCCACCCGCCCCCCCGCCACCCCCACCCTGCCAAATTTATATTTATTTTTCAATTCCCCTTTCTCCTCTTCCTTCCCTCTGTGGAATAGACTGAGCTCCAGCCTCACAAGTGCCAGCCCTTCCCATTCTTCATGTTCAGGTTTTGACGGTAGGATTGAATTTCCTGCCTCCTTATCCTGAGAAGTCAAACTTTGTTGGGCTTAAATGCAGGAGACATGGTTCACCCGGTTTCTGCCCTGTCTCCCATGACGTTTGGTGTGGAACAGATGGGCTTGTTCTTGCAGTAGATGAAGGGCTACATTCTTGAGATGAGGAGACATTTTCTTGGGCTCCTGCCTCACTGGTAGGGCAGCTAGTTGGCTATCTTAGGGCAGGGAAGACTAAAAAGCACAATGTTATCATTTGTCCCTATAGCCCTGCCAATTGGAGAGTTGGCAAAAGTCCTGGGAGCAGGCCAAAAGCTTAAAAGAGTGCCTCTTTTATAGTTTGGCTCTGTATGGCTTTATGTTGAATTGGGACCTTCCATTGTGGGCGGCACGGTAGCACAGTGGTTAGCACTGCTGCTTCACAGCTCCAGGGACCCGGGTTCGTTTCCCAGCTTGGGTCACTGTATGTGTGGAGTTTGCACATTCTCCTCGTGTCTGCGTGAGTTTCCTCCGGGTGCTCCAGTTTCCTCCCACAGTCCAAAGATGTGCGGGTTAGGTTGATTGGCCATGCTAAAATTGCCCCTTAGTGTCCTGAGATGTGTAGGTTAGAGGGATTAGTGGGTAAATATGCAGGGATATGGGGGTAGGGCCTGGGTGGGATTGTGGTCAGTGCAGACTCGATGGGCTGTACTGTAGGGTATCTATGATCTATGATTTGTTGACATCCATCCAAAAAGTCCTCTTCTCCCTGACACACAAGCAGCATGGTGACACAGTGGTTAGCACTGCTGTCTCACAGCGCCAGGGACACAGGTTCGATTCCCAGCTTGGGTCACTGTCTGTGTGGAGTCTGCACGTTCTCCCCATGTCTGCGTGGGTTTCCTCTGGGTGCTCCGGTTTCCTCCCACAGTCCGAAAGATGCGCTGGTTAGATGCATTGGCCATGCCAAATTCTCCCTCAGTGTACCCGAACAGGCGCCGGAGTGGCAACTAAGGAATTTTCACAATAACTTCATTGCAGTGTTAATGTAAGACTATGTATGACAATAATAAATAAACTTAAAACAATCTTAGGAAAGAAACCTCCCTATTCCACTACAAAAGAGTGCCATTTGATCTTTTGCATCAATTTGATCAGGCATACAGGGTCTCCGTTCAATATTCAAACTAAAAAATAAATGGTACTTCTGATATGCAGCAATCCCTTAGGGTAGGCTCGTGGAGGCTTTGGAGAGGGTACAGAAAAGATTTACCAGGATATTGCCTGATATGGAGGGCATTAGCTATGAGGAGAGGTTGGAGAAACTTGGTTTGTTCTCACTGGAATGACAGAGGTTGAGGGGCAACCTGATAGAGGTCTACAAGATTATGAGAGGCATGGACAGAGTCGATAGTCAGAAGCTTTTTCCCAGGGTGGAAGAGTCAATTACTAGGGGGCATAGGTTTAAGGTGCGAGGGGCAAGGTTTAAAGGAGGTGTACGAGGCAAGTTTTTTACACAGAGGGTGGTGGGTGCCTGGAACTCGCTGCCGGGGGAGGTAGTGGAAGCAGATATGGTAGTGACTTTTAAGGGCATCTTGACAAATACATGAATAAGATGGGAATAGAGGGATACAGCCCCTGGAAGGGTAGGAGGTTTTAGTTCAGTCGAGCAGCATGGTCGGTGCAGGCTTGAAGGGCCGCAGGATCTGTTCCTGTGCTGTAATTTTCTTTGTTCTTTGTTTTGTAGCACTGAAATGCAAATCCTACAGGCTTAAACCTACAATTTTCTGTCTCAAAGACAATAGAACATTGAGCCTAACAGTTCTCGGAGGCTTTGAAGAGTCTAAAGCTTTCAATGAGAAAATGGTAGAGTCCAAAGATGCGCGGGTCAGGTGGATTGGCCATGCTAAATTGCCCCTGAGTGTCAGGGGGATTAGCTAGGATAAATGCATGGGTTTATGGGGATAGGGCCTGGGTGTAATTGTGGTGGATGCAGACTCGATGGGCCAAATGGCCTCCTACTGCAGTGTAGAATTCTATGATTCTATGAGAGTGACATTGCAAATTATTTGCTTTGATTAGAATGATTTTTATTTCAGAGACAAGTCATGGAAAATTTACCCGTGCCTCAAGTTTTAATCAAATTTGGATTTCACTGAAACACTGGGCGGGATTTTTCGGTCCCGTTCCCGCCAGCGGGATCTTCCGGTCCTGCCGATGGTGACCTCCAGCGGCGGGAAGGATGAGCCACACAAAACATCATAGATATTGGCGGGACTGGAAAATCTGTCTGATGGTCAATGGCGAACTGCCTCTGCCACCAGAAAACGTGCCGCAGGAGAGGGGGAGGAAGGTACGGGGGGAATCCAGATTGATTCTATCAATTTGTGTAATAATTCCAGTCACTTCAATTAGAGATATCTAAATAACTTCAGCCACAAATTTCCCCATCAGTCCAGCTGCAAACACATTATAAATGAAATTAATGGATATTCATATCAGTGACCCCTGGTTTCCAAGCACACTAAATAAAGAAAGGGAAAGCTAAAGTAAACTGGTTATTTATCTTGATCTTGCCCTCACTTTTTCTTCCTGGACTTTTTTCCAAACATATTCCCCCATGAGCTTTCTCATTTGGATGATTGTCAGAAGCAATATACTTGCTAATGGAAATGACTGACAGGCAGTTGCCTTTTAATGAGTGAAGATAGATGAATTTAATGAGCACTCCACTCAGCTGAATACCAATAAAATCCGCCTCACTTAGAATCATAGAATCGCAGAATCCCTACAGTGCAGGAGGAGGCCATTTGGCCCATCGAGTCTGCACCGACAACAATCCCACCCAGGCCCTATCCCCATAACTCCAAGTATTTACCCTAGCTAGTCCCCCCTCAGGGGCAATTTAGCATGGTTAATCCACCTAACCCGCACATCTTTGGAGTGTGGGAGGAAATCGGAGCACCCGGAGGAAACCCACGCAGGCACGGGGAGAATGTGCAGACTCCACATAGACCCAAGGCCAGAATGAGATCAGACTGGAGAGTGGTGACCATTTGGTTGTAAAACCAGAGATGTGAAGGTATCAATCCATCCTCATCAAATCAATGGCAATTACTAGTATTTCACGTTGCATTCTGCTTTCTATTGAACAATGACGAGACAGAGTACAGGAATGAGATAGAGAATCTGGTGAACTGGTGTGGCAACGGTAATCTCTCCCTCAATGTCAACAAAATGAAGGAGACTGTCATCAACTTCAGGAAGCGTAAAGAGAACATGCCCCTGTCTACATCAATGGGGATGAAGTAGAAAGGGTCGAGAGCTTCAAGTTTTTAGATGTCAAGATCACCAGCAACCTGTCCTGGTCCCCCCATGCCGACACTACAGTTAAGAAAGCCCACCAACGCCTCTACTTTCTCAGAAGACTAAGGAAATTTGACATGTCAGCTACAACTCTCACCAATGTTTACAGATGCACCATAGAAAGCATTCTTTTTGGTTGTATCACAGCTTGGTATGGCTCCTGCTCTGCCCAAGACCGCAAGGAACTTCAAAAGGTCGTGAATGTAGCCTAATCCATCACGCAAATCAGCCTCCCATCCATTGACTCTGTCTACACTTCTCGGTACCTTGGCAAAGCAGCCAGCATAATTAAGGATCCCGGGACATTCTCTCTTCTACCTTCTTCCGTCGGGAAAAAGATACAAAAGTCTGAGGTCACGTACCAACCGACTGAAGAACAGTTTCTTCCCTGTTGCTGTCAGACTTTTGAATGGACTTACCTTGCATTAAGTTGATTTTTCTCTACACCATAGCTATGACTGTAACATTACATTCTGCACAATCTCGTTTCCTTCTCTATGAACGGTATGTTTTGTCTGCATAGCATGCAAGAAACAATACTTTTCACTGTATGTTAATACATGTGACAATAATAAATCAAATCAAATCAAATCAAATCTATTGTGTGTTGGTCTACTCTGGCTGGGTTTAAGGGTTTGATCCTATTAGTTCAACCATCCTGCCATGCTGATTCCCACTTTCCTTGATTGTGAGTAAAAGTGCACGGCCAAGTAACGTATCACGATACGTGAGCAAACAGCTTACTGTGACAGCATTTCAGGTCTCTGGTGAGAATCCTGTGGTAATCCGATACCGTTTCAGGGAGCTAAATTGTTATTTTAGCACTCACTTCATATAGACAGTGTGGGAATGAAAGTGGACGAAGCATTTCCCTCAGAAGGAATGTAAGAGCCTAATTACACTGATTCCATCCCACGAGAAAAGGCTTCATTTCTTTGCCCTGACTTGGAGTGGTTACTAGGTAGCCAGTATCCCTGGAACGCTGGCTGTTCAGTCTAATTTCTGCTGTGCCAGAGGGCATATTGGACTATTCTTATGATGAGACTGGTGGAATGCTATACATCTTCCTGTTGGATGTCATTCATAGACCTTATCAGTGGGTACACTGCTACTTCGAGCGGTTTAATTAATAACTGTCAGCTCACAGCAATTTATCATCGAGAAAACAGGAGGAGGGGGGGAACCAGAATAAATACATGGCTAATAAGTTTGAAGAATTAATCATGAGATTTTGTTTCTGTCATTCAGATGTCTCTTTTTGGACAAAACAAATGTAACCTTGCCTCATGTCTGAAAATAAATTATCTGAAGGCAATTGCAAATGGATCATTGCATGCATCTCCTTCGCTCCATCCAGCTCAATACATGCTACGTTTTATTTTGCAGTGGTTAAAGCAATTTATCTATTTTTCTTAATGCTGGCATGAGCCAGCCATTAAGAAACCATGGTTGCCATAGGTTATTACTGCCATCGTTGTGTGAATTCATAGCTGTCAACCACAAGAATTTAATTCATGAAAGATGGTTATTGTGTTGTAATTACAGTGTGGTCTCAGGTCTCTTCCTCACTCACTCCTGTTCGGGTGTGTGAATGGTTCCTGAACTCAACAATGATTGCAATGGTGTCCCTCTTGTCCGTAACAAGCTGGTTATTATCTGCAATCAATCTAAATAATATCTAAATAAAGCAAAAGGTGATCATACTTCATCCAACAATATTCTCATTCAGGTTTCAAAATGGTAAACTCTCAGAGAGTGAGGAGTTGGGAGGAGTGAGAGGAACATCGCTGTGTGAACAGTTTAGAATGCTCAGTTGTCCCATGAAGAATTTTTTACATTGGCAGAGCGTGATTCAAGATCTAGGGTGGGATTTTCCAGCTGTGCTCGTCCCAAAAACAGAAAATCCCACCTGAGGTCAACGAACCTGGGCATGGTCACCCCCCCCCCCCCCCCCCCCCGCCCCACCCCACCGACCCGCTACGATTCCCGTGGCGGATGGGACAAAAGCATTCCAGTCCAGGTCACAAAGCCACTGCCTGTACCCATATTAAGCCAACATCTTTATGCGCTCTCCCATTTTCAATTTTCACCCGCTCCCAAAGAATCTAATTGAAAATTCTTGTCCTTCATTTCAAATCCCACTATGGCCATGTGACCTGTATCTCCACCATCTCTTCAGCCCACTCTCTCAATACCTTCTGCTTCACACACTCTGCTTTTCTATCCTGCCATTAGTAGCTGCACCTTCAGGCAATATAGCCGGCTCTCTGGATCTTCATCGCTCAGCAACTCTGTCCTGTCGACTCTCTTTCCACCTTCATTAGCCTCTGTACAGCCTTTTTCTTCAACCAAGCTTTTATCCCCTCTTCCTGCAGCATCATGAGCACCATTTACTCCCTCTTTTATCAAATATTTTGAGGTGTTTTGCTGTATGGGAGAGGCACGGTGGCACAGTGGTTAGCACTGCTACCTCAGTGCCAAGGATCTGGGTTCGATTCCAGCCTCAGGTGACTGTCTATGTGGAGTTTGCATGTTCTCCCCGTGATTGCGTGGGTTTTGTCCGGGTTCTCCGATTTCCTTCCACAGTCCAGAAATGCTCAGGTTAGGCGGATTTGCATGCTTAATTGCCCCTTGATGGCTCAAGATGTGTAGGTTAGGGGATTTGGTGGGCTAAATGTGTGGGGTTAGGGGATAAGGTTGGGGGTGGTCCTGGGTACGATGCTCTGTTGGAGAATTAGTGCGGACCTGATGGGCCAAATGGCCTCCTTCTGCAGTATAGGAGTTCTCAGATTCTAAGTATGAATTAAGCACATCAGAAATGTAAGTTGATGCAGAACTTTGCATATACACTTTGGCGTTTAAATTGAAAGCATTTATGCATTGCGTGTTTAGAAATATTGTAACATAGTCCCTTAATGTCTAATGGTAGTCATGAAACCATTATCGATTGTCGAAAAAACCCATTTCGTCCAATAATGTCCTTTACAGAAGGAAATCTGCCGTCCCAACCTGGCCTGGCCACATGTGACTCCAATCCTACACCATGGTGGCCAATAAATAACACAGCCAATGTTGTCAAATTCAACATTTGGTCTGTGCTGAATTATCTCATCTCAGTTGGGGAAATGGTTGAGCATTACAATTGGCCTCATTGCAGAACACCAATGGGTGCCATCAATCTGCACCCGCACTCCCAGGATTTAGACAGTTGGGGTGTGGCCTGATGTGGAGAGAGTGTGCAATCCAACATTGGACCAACATGTAAAATTTGCTTCAACTGAAGATTGTTAAACACAATTATAGTAGGTGGGAATGTAGAATTGAGGTTACAATCGAATCAGCCGTGATCTTATTGACCAGCGCACATTGGCCATTTTGCACATTCTCCCCGTGTCTGCGTGGGTTTCCTCGGGGTGCTCTGGTTTCCTCACATACTCCAAAGATGTGCGGGTTAGGTGGATTGGCCATGCTAACTTGCCCCTTACTGTCAGGGACATTAGCAAGGTAAATACATTGGGTTATGGGGATAGGGCCTGGGTGGGATTGTTGTCGGCGCAGACTCGATGGTCCGAATGGCCTCCTTCTACACTGTCGGGATTCTATGATTCTATAATGGAGCAGGCTTGGGGGGCCGACTCCTCTTCCTAATTCATGTGTTTGGATGTACGTTCGTACGTTCTATGCATGCCAGATACCTGGCTGAAACCTCTGTATAGGAAGCCTCAAAACTCCAACCTGCAAACTGAAATTTCGCCAGTTTTCGAGTCTGTTTTCAAACACAAAGTTCACTTGTCAGAAACGAAGAAAAGGACAAACTGGGATTTCCCCGCCGCGCTCGCTCCAAAAACAGAAAATTTTGCCCGAGGTCAACGGACATTTGCATGGTCCACCCCTTCTCCCCCGCCCCCCCCCCTCCCCCCCCCGTTCCCCCCTCCACCACCACCACCAACCCACTATGAATCCTGTGGTGGGCAGGACGGGAAAACTGATCCCACAAAAATAAAACACTACGGATGCTAGAAATCTGAGGCAAGGGCATCAAGGTGAAAAACCTTCTTCACAAATGCTGCCTGACCTGCCGAGAATTTCCAATATTTTCTGTTTTTAACGTCAAAAGGGCGACAGAAAACTGACAGCAAGGTGGGTTTTGGAATTTATGATCTCACACAATTCCTGCAAGCAATTCATAGAATCCCCACAGTACAGAAAGAGGCCATTCGGCCCATCGTGTCTGCACCGACCACAATCCCACCCAGGCCCTACCCCCATATCCCTACATATTTTACCCACTAATCCACACATCCCAGGACACTAAGGGGCAATTTTAGCACGGCCAATCAACCTAACCCGCACATCTTTGGACTGTGGGAGGAAACCAGAGCACCCAGAGGAAACCCACGCAGACACAAGGAGAATGTGCAAACTCCACACAGACAGTGACCCAAGCCGGGAATCGAACCCAGGTCCCTGGAGCTGTGAAGCAGCAGTGCTAACCACTGTGCTACCATGCCGCACATAAATTAAACTTGCACAAAATGAATACATTTACTGCGAGAACACTTGTCGCTCTGTGCAGACAAACAGGGGATAGAACTTTTCTGAATGTGGTGAACCATTGTTGGTTACCACCAGGAGTGCTGAGCCATGGTCTGGCCAGTACTATGAGTCTGTAGATATGTTACTGTTGGGGTTAGGGTTGGGCTGTTCTACCTGTTAATATAGTCCTATGGTACACCCCAGTTGGCTCCGCCTCCTGGGAGAGGTATAAAGGTCACTGCTCTGCCTGGTGACCCTTTAGTCTGGGATTGTATATTGTATATAGTAGCTCCGTTATTGTTGGCAATAAAAGCCTTTATTTCCCGGGTACATCCTGCCTCCCGTGTGATTTATCGTGCATCACTGAAGGGCAAGGTAAATATTATTTACTTAACTCCATGTTAGAAAAAGTCAGGAAAGAATGTGACTTTGTTTGGCCCCCAGGGACATGTTTTCTCATTTAATATTTAGAGTTTAATACTGTAGATCTCTCCTGCCACACATGTCCCACTAATGATCTCTTACAGTTTTTAAAATGTTATTTATACTTTTGTAATTTATTGAGAGCGATTCGATGCAGCTTTAACAATAAAAGGCTTTATTGCCAACAGAAGAAAAAATAGATACAACCAGGTTACAAATGTGATTGCTCAGCTAGACTCCCTGGGCAGAATGTTCCTATCCCACCTGCCATGAGGATCGTAGCAGGCGGGACACGGGCCATGCAGAGGTCCGTTGACCTCAGGCGAGATTTTCCAGTCTTAGGGTGAGCGCGGCCGGAAAATCCCACTCCCGGCTCCAACCGTGAGTCCCTCCTTGACCCGTGATATGCACCCTCCTGCTGATTGGCTCAGTTTCCCACTGGGACATTCCATAGGGTCCTCACCGATCATGTGGCTCTCGGGAAACATCCCCCTTAAAGGGCCACGCTACTACACTCCTTACCCAACAAACCCAAAACACTCCTAAAGAGAAACAAAGAACAGGATTAGTAAGATACACAACAGGGTCTTGGGTAAAATGGATATAAGGAAGAACCAGTGAAAAACTCATCAAAGGTTCAATTGGTCGGGAGACTTTCAGGCTCTGGTGGAGCACCTTAGTTCAGTGGTAGGTTCTTCTACATTTAAAGGGCCAGAGTGGACAGACGAGAAAGCCAGGCTCATTAATCCAGGATCTAGTAGCTCTTTGGCAGTTTCTGGCTACTTAGTCTCCACAACCATCAGTTTCTCTGGTCCCACATTCTCAACCGAAATCCCAATAACCAATCCTGGCATCCTCAAACTATCTGCAGAAGTTGCCTGTGGGTCCCCTGTGTCCGCTACTGTTCTCCTCCTTGGGTGGTCCATGTGTTTCCTAAGCCTGTAACTTTGTACCTGCATAGGAGGTATGCAGGAGAGTGGTCCTGTTCTCTCCACAATTTTACCAGCCACCAATGCCAGACCAGCTCCAAAGTTTCTAACCAAGACTGCATCCTAAACACTCCGCTTTTCCTTCTGGAATCATGATTTTCCTTCTGAGAGACTGCCTAGCCTCCACCCTCCCCGCCATATTCGGAAACATTGGCTGGAATTTTACCGACACGCCTGTCCCGGAATCAGGGCAGATGAGGCTTGCATCCTGCATTGGCCTCGGGCAGGATTTTACAAGCCTCGCCCGAGTGAGGTCGTAAAATATCGGCCATCATGTCCAATCGTGTTCTTAAATGGCGCCCATCAGTAACACAGCTGGGGTGACCTCCGTGGTCACGTCTGGGGAGATGTTATGAGACAATAGAAAACTGGCTTTCTGCAAAGGAGGAGACCTATTCGCCTGTTCTTTTATTAAAAAATAAATGTTTGCCACTCTGCCAGCCCATTTGATGCTGGGCAACGCCAGGATGATCTCAAATGGCGAATGCCATTAGACTTGAGAAATTTTTTAACACTTCTGCCAGGAATGATGTGCCATTGTCCAACATCACCACTTCTGGAATGCCATGGATGGCAAATATCTTCCTTAACATGTCAATGGTGACTGTGGCTGTTGTGGACTTCATTAACTGCATGTCTAACCACTTGGATTTACTGCTACAACAAACATGTGGCCCATAAATGGCCCAGCAAAACCTATATGTAGCCTCGCCCATGGTCGGCCAGGCCACTCCCATGGATGCAAATTCGCTGGTGATGGTAAAGCCTGTTTTTCACAACTAGGGCATTGTCTCACCATCCTTTCTATTTCCTTGCTAATACCCGACCACCACACAGTGGTTAGCGCTGCTGTCTCTCAGTGCCACGGATCTGGGTTCAATTCCCGCCTTGGGTCACTGTCTGTGTGGAGTTTGCACATTCTCCCCGTGTCTGCATGGGTTTCCTCCGGGTGCTCCGGTTTCCTCCCACACTCCAAAGATATGCGGGTTAGGTGGATTGGCCATTAGGGGCGGCATGGTGGCACAGTGGTTAGCACTGCTGCCTCACAGAGCCAGGGACCCGGGTTCAAATCCGGCCTTGGGTCACTGTCTGAGGCAGTGTGTGGCCAATCAACCTAACTGTGTGGGTTAGGTTGATTGGCCATGCTAAATTGACCCTAGTGTCAGGGAGATTAGCAGGGTAAATAAGTGGGGTTACGGGAATAGGGCCTGGGTGGGATTATGGTGAGTACAGACTCGATGGGCCTAATGGCCTCCTTCTGCACTGTAGGGATTCTATGATCTATGAATTGGGATTCTATGACAGTTGTGATGAGCTGAATAGTTTCTTCGCTGCTGTAACATTAATTTACTGTCTATTTTGGAATACATTTTCCCAAAGTTGATACTCTCGTACATAGTTTATAAAGACATGGATCCTGACTGCCCAGTGTCAGTGCAAGGAATGTATTCTGGTACATTCTACTTGCACTGGGAGTGAGACAGGTTGGCAGTAGATGCAGACACTTTGTGACTAGATATTCCCAATCCAAACCATGATGGAATGCAAGTGGGACTGCAAAAAAGTGATTCCAGTCCGCCACCTCCATTCCCTAGTCTGATGATTTTCCAAGAATGGTGAGTGGGTGTGGAGGGAGAGCAGGATTGCGAGAGACAGTGAAGTCTTCTGCCTCTTCATTAATTGAGTGAATCAAGGTCGTAGGGAACTTGCGAAGGGTTCGCCCTCCAAATCTCGGTATTTCCATGGAGTGGGTGACCATTAGAAGCTCTCTGAAGCTGCCAACTTGGGAAGGAGCTGCACCTTTAGTGCTGTAAGTTGTAGAGCTATATTCCGGGTGCAGGAAGGTATGATTACAAAGGGCACCTGGGTGTCCTCGGGCTGGCACGGACACGATGGGTTAAATGGCTTCCTTCTGTGCTGTAACTTTTCTATGGTTTCTAAACAGAAGAAGGCCATTCAACCCATCTTGTCCATGACAGCCCGAGGGGGTCATTTAATGGGGTCATTGATACAGTTTATTGAATGCACAAAAAGTGGACATTTGAACAAAAACTAATGAGCAATGAAAAATATTTACTAACAAATCTTTCCTTAACCTATCCTCATCTCTTTCTTAGATGATTTGAAGATGAAGATCCGTTCATTTTTTGAAGAGCATGCACGGATGACATCCACAGCGGATTCAGGCCAGAATGTGGCCCACTTGCACCGCCTCCATTTTTACATCCTCTTGTACCCTCCCCCGGGGGCTAAATTAGTGGCAGACCTGCAAAAGTCCTGCTTCACTGTACGCTGGAGAGGAAGGCAGGTTCACGACCCAGAACCAAACCCACCTCTTGATTCCTGCCTCCAATGGGAAAGTCCTGCCCCTGGAGTTGGTTACATTTGGTCCCTTTACACTGGCAGTGGTGTTAGTTGGGTTAGTATTCGTCCTGACTTATTTGGCCTTGTTTCTTAACGAGATCAAGGGTATCACTGCACAGATGATTGGCATATTTCAGTTGTAAATTGGAAGCAAACACTGGTGCTGTTATTGCTGGATAGCATTAGATATGACCATGTTAATATACTTTTACAAAATAGCTCTGACCGGTATTTAACAAAGATACTAATCCACAGGTAATGCCTTCATTCAAACGGGGGACAAAAGAATTTCATTGACATGTATCAGCACATTCATTCCTAATCCCCCACAGTCCAATTCAAACAAAATGCTTTTTATCCAAATGAATCCTAAGGGTATATTTCACTGACTGACACAGGAGACATGGAGCGTTGCCCTCTGAGAGCCTGGGCGGGATCTTACGGTCTCACTCGTCCCGAAACCGTAAAATCCCACGTGAGGTCAACGGGCCTTTCCATGGTCCGTCCCTCGCCCACTCCGATTCCTGTGGCGGACGGGATGGTAAAATGCCAGCCCCTGCGTTAGAAACTCTTACACTTTTTTATCCATCCATTAAACCTTTTGTGATAAGGATATTTAGGATGATGTGGTTGGAGTGTAACATTTCAAATGAGTGTACTCCAGTCATTGCAGTGCAGGAGAGGCCATTCAGCCCATCCAGTCTGCCCCTACCTTCGAAAGAGCACCCTAACGAAGCCAATCCCCCGCACTAACCCCATAACCCTGCGCATTGATCATGGCCAATCCACCTAACCTGCATATAGCACGTACGCTGATAAGCATGGTGGCGGCACAGTGGCACAGTGGCACAGTGTTTAGCACTGCTGCCTTGCAGCTCCAAGAACCTGGGTTCGATTCTCAGCTTGGGTCACTGTCTGTGCAGAGTCTGCACATTCTCCGCATGTCTGCGTGGGTTTCCTCCGGGTGCTCCAGTTTCCTCCCACAGTCTGAAAGACATGCTGGTTAGGTGCATTGGCCATGCTACATTCTCCCTCAGTGTGCCCGAACAGGCGTCGGGGTGTGGCGACTAGGGGATTTTCCCAGTAACTTCATTGCAGTGTTAATGTAAGCCTACTTGTGACATTAATAAATAAAACTTAAGTGGGGTTTTAAACAGGAGTCTTGTTAGTCCTTGGATGCAGAATGCTAGAACATCCATTATTTGTATCCTGTATATCTGTTGATAACATACAGTGTTACTCTTTTGCTTCTTCTGTTGATTTGGTCACTCTTCACAGGCCTGCCCAATATTATAACCCCGAGGAGTTGAAATTTTCTATAGATGAATATTAGTGAGGCCCCAGGCGTTCCTGCTGGATCCTGCTAACACAGCGTGTCTCAGGCCTTCAATCCTCTCTGTCAAAATCTGGCATACTGCTTGATCCTAACCTGCACTTCCTTCCCAGATTCATTCTATCATGAAAACTACTTTCTTACACCTCAGTAACACTACCTCCTTCTGCCTCTCCCTCTCATGATGCCATGGCCTGTATTTCACACTCCTCTGCCAGTGGGTTTTTAAGTGGGGTTGGGGGTCGAGCACTGAACGGAAGGATCGGGCTTCTCCCTGGATTCCGACCCGTCCCGATCTCACAACGGTTTTACACGGGGGCAGGCAAGGCCTTGGATTTGCCTTAGCTGAAGCTCTTAAAGTTGAAGCCCTTAAACAGCCTATTATTGACTACTTGAGGGCCTTTCCCTGCCCAACCTCAATTTATAGGCTGGTGGGAGGATTTCCCGGGCTTTGAGGAAGGCGAAAAATAATCGGGTTTTTTTTTGTAAATTTTTTACTCCATCTTTAAAGTTACAAAGCCAATGCTCAGAGTGGATCAGGCAAACCCAAATCCATTCCTTGCTTGCTCCAAAAACCAAATTCAAATTCCAATTGAATCCAATTCATGGTCCACGCAAGAGAGACAAATAAGATCCAAGCTGACGAGATAAGACATTGCGTCCCATCGTGGGCTTGACCTGATGCTTGATCTTAGCCAAAAGGCCGAGAAGCGATATGACCAGGCTGAGACCTCAGGCAGGAAGAGTGTGGGTGGGGAGCCTCCATCAGTTGCCCCCTTCTAACTTCAGGTGTCCCCTCACCTCCTTTAAGGTCCAATGGCCGCTGGACCTCCTTCCATCTGCAGCCTCTCTCCCAATACCCAATTGCACACTTTTCATAACTCCAGGCTTTCCCTCCCATCCCCACCCTGGGACCCCGAAAACGTACCTTGCCATCCAATCGTGGGACTTGGGCTCTGTCACCTTCCTCCAATGCCTACTGCAGCTGCAGGGACCAGACAGCTGCTGGAAAAATTGATTGGCCGCAGCTCCCTGAGATGGGCCTTCCTCCCGAGTGAAGGGTGAAGGTCCTCCCTGCAGCCAATTGACACCCATTCGAATGTGAAATTGATGTGCGGCAGGCATGGACATAGGGGACTCTTTGGAAGGCTGGAGGGAAAACTCCACCATCTGAAATATCCTGACCCATATTTATCACATTTGGGAGCATTTTCACTCATGCATTGTTAACCAGCCATCATCCACCACAATGCACAGTTCTTCCAGAATGTTCTGCCTTGCACTTTTACCCACACAACTCCCTTCACCTTACAAAGCTTCCCTCATTCCATCCCCCACCAAATTGATCTCAATTTATCCTTTAGCATACCTTTCCTCGGTGGCACTTGTTTGACCATAATAATCTCGAGCTGTACATCCTCACATTCACTCTTCCTTGCAGCTTACAGCATGTTCCTTGCTACCATTGATGGCCCTCTTTTAGCCAATCCCCTTTACCCAGCCCTCTTGCTTTCAAAAGAACTATAAAAACCCTTGTCATAGAATCACTACTGTACAGAAGGAAGCAATTCAGCCCATTGAGCCTGCAACAACAACTATCGCACCCAGACCTTATCACTGTAACCCCATGTATTTAGCCTGATAAGCCCCCTGACACTAACGGGCAATTTAGCACAGCAAATGGACCTAACCCGCACTTCTTTGGAGTGTGGGAGGAAGCCGACGCAGCCGGAGGAAACCCATGCAGACACAGGGAGAATGAGCAAACTCCACACAGACAGTGACCAGAGGCCGGAATTGAACCTGGGTCCTTGGTGCTGAGAGGCAGCAGTGCTAACCACTGTGCCACCGTGCCGCCCTTAGCCACTGTGTCACCATTCCGCCCAAGTTTGTATCTTGGTTAACAATATCCTGTCACATTTTTCAACTTCAGCAGTGTGAGCAGCTACACCCCAATGCCACACAGTGAGGAATTAATGTCCACTCTGCTCTCAGCTTTCTGGGAGTTAAGCTTGATGGAATGACAAGGGATCACGACAGAGAACAGTCCCTGTGAAGAGAACAACACATTCACCATGAGGACAGTCAGGGGAAAGATACTGCCAGGACGGCTGGCCTGAATATTGTCCTAAACAAATGGGTGTTAAAACAATACCATAAACAACAAAATCATCCAATGATTGTTGATAACTTTCTAATCTTGAGTGACAGGTTAGTAACCCCGAGAGTGATGTGGGAAGGCATTCTCCAAAAACTCCGCAGTGGTCCTTTGGGCATTACTAAGTGAAGAGTATGGGTACAACAATCGGTTTGGTGGCCAAGACTTTCAAAAGCCATGGACATTTTAATACCAACATGCCATACTTTTGTCATCAATAACCAGAAACCAACAGGACCATTACCACTGGCAACATTTCCGTCCAAACCTTGACAGAGGCGAGGCATGGATTTCATAAAGTCATAAAATATCACAGCACAAAAAGAGGCCCTTCGGCCCATCGTGTCTGCACCAGCCATCAAGCACCAATCTATTCTAATCCTTTTTTCCAGCACTTAGTCCATAGTCTCGTATTCTATGGCGTTTCAAGTACTCATCTAAATGTTTCTTAAATATTGCCTCTACCACTCTTTCAGGAAGTGAGTTCCAGATTCCCACCATCCTTTGCATGAAAAGGTTTTTCCCGACATTCTCTCTAAATCTTCTGCCCCTTGCCTTAAATCTATGCCCCCTGGTTTCTGACCCCTCTACTAATGGGAAAAGTTATTTCCTAACTACCCTATCTATGTCCCTAATAGTTTTATACATTTTGATCAGACCCCCCTCAGCTTTCTCTGCTCTAAGGAAAACAACCCCAGTCTATCCAGTCACTCTTCATAGCTGAAATGCTGCAGCCCAGGCAACATCCTGGTGTATCTCCTCCTTTGCCCTTTCTACTGCAATCACATCCTTCCTATAGTGAGGTGACCAGAGCTGCTCACAGTACTCCAGCTTTGGCCTAATGAGCATTTTATACAGTTCCATCATAACCTCCCTGCTTATGTATTCTATGCCTCAGCTAATAAAGGTAAGGATCCCATTTGTCTTCTTAACCACATCATCTTCCTGGCCTGCTGCCTTCAGGGACCAATGGACATGCACGCTAAGTCACTCTGGTCCTCTGTACTTCCTAGCATCCTACTGTTCATTGTGTATTCTCTGGCCTTGCTGGTCCTATCAAAATGCACCACCTCACATTTTTCAGAGTTAAATTCCATTTGTCACTGTTCTGCCAGCCTGTCTATATTATTCTGCAATCTAAGGCTTTCCTCCTCGCTATTTAACACACCACCAATTTATGTGTCATCTGCAAATTTCCTGATCATATCCCGTATTTTCACATTGATATCTTTAATTTACACGACAAACAGCAAGAGGCCCAGCACCGATCCCTGCTGTACACCAGTGGACATACTCTTCTAGTCACAACACCAACCTTCAACCCTTATTCTCTGCCTCTTGCCACTAAGCCAATTTTGGATCCAATTTGCCAAATTTCTCTGGATCCCTAGGGCTCTTGCTTTCTTGACCATTCTCCCATGTGGGACCTTGTCAAAAGCCTTACTGAAGTCCATGTAGACTACGTCAACTGCACTGCCTGCATTTGCACACCTAGTCACATCCTCAAAAAATTCAGTCAAATTTCCCTCTGACAAAGCCATACTGATGATCCTTGCCTCTTCAAGTGGAGATTAATTCAGTCCCTCAGATTTTTTTCAATAGTTTTCCTATCACTGATGTTAGACTCACTGGCCTGTAATTGTCTGGTTTATCTCTACTTCCCTCCTTGAATAATGGTACTACATTAGATGTCATCCAATTCTCTGGCACCTCTCCAGAGAGGATTTGAAAATTTGTGTCAGAGCCCCTGCAATTTCCTTCTTTGACTCCCACAGCATCCTGAGATACATCTCATCTGAGCCTGGAGATTTATTCACTTATAAGCTCTCTAAAACTGCTAATACCTCCTCCCTCCCAATGCTAATTTATTAGGTAATGGCCTATTGGTGTTATCGCTGAACTATTAATCCCGAAACTCGGCTAATGTTCTGGGGACCCATGTTCGAATCCCGTCATGGCAGATGATGGAATTTGAATTCAATAAAAAAAAATCTGGAATTAAGAATCTACTGATGACCATGAAACCATTGTCGATTGTTGGAAAACCCATCTGGTTCATTAATGTTCTTTCGGGAAGGAAATCTGCCATTCTTAACTGATCTGGCCTACATGTGACTCCAGAGCCACAGCAATGTGGTTCACTCTCAACTGCCCACTGAAATGACCTAGTAACCTAGTAAGCCACTCAGTTCAAGGGCAACTAGGGATAGGCAATAAATGCTGGCCAGCCAGCGATGCCCATTTTCCATGAATGAATAAAAAAAATCACATCACAGACACCCTTCCTTAATATCTATACCTACATTGTCCTTTTCCATAGTGAACGCAGGTGCAAAAACCTCACTTAAAACCTCACTTACATCTTCCAGCTCCACACAGAGATTGCCACTTTTGGTCGCTAATGGGTCCTATTCTTCCCCTGGTTATCTTCTTGCCCCTAATTAACTTTAAAACGCCTTGGGATTTTTGTTTATTTTTCCTGCCAGTGTTTTTCATGCACTTAGTGCTTGATTGAGGGTCTGGACATGGGAAGGTCAGAGCCAGCTGAGAGCCACTTCCCCGTATTTGCTGCCAACCCCGTTGCACCTCTTTCCCTGCAACCTCCACTCTGTGAAACCACCACCCCTCCTCCCAGACACCTCCCCACTACATTACCGACCTAATAGTGGCCTGGGTCACTATGCAATCTTGGGACTCCAATGCCTGTCCTACTGGCAAACGCCACTAGCTTTCGGAGCGCGGCTCCTTCGTCAGGTGAGTGGGAGATCCCACTCACCTGACGAAGGAGCAGCGCTCCGAAAGCTAGTGGCGTTTGCTACCAAATAAACCTGTTGGACTTTAACCTGGTGTTGTGAGACTTCTTATTGTGTTTACCCCAGTCCAATGCCGGCATCTCCACATCATGTCCTACTGGCAGCAGCCACAGCCTTCCAGTGGCGCTACTGAGTACAAGAGCTGCCGGCTTCCAGTTGTCTGACAGCTCTCGATAGGTGAGACTTTTGCCCTTGGGGTCTTGATTCCAGGGAGAGTCCTCGCCTTTGGCCTCACCACTGCTCAATGTGCTTGTGGTTTGTTAGGCCTCCCGGATAAGAAGCAACATGGGTCTCCTGCCTACAGGTGAGATCCCCGATGAAGATTCAGCCCAGTATGTTGTTCGTTAATGCAGAAGCTAAAGAACGCGTCTTTCTGTTGTTTTGGGTAATAAGATTCCCTTCCAATTTTCAGTCTGCAAAATGTGAAAAGATTTTAACTTTCAATGCTTTTGGAATTTAGTCAGTGATGGGATCAGTCCCCAGGTTTTGAATTAGATCCAGCCACTGGAAAAGTAGGAAGGTTGCAATGAATTACCACCCAATGTCTGCTGGAAGTTCAAATCAAATAATGGAACTTTGAAATGCCTGCCCCAGTTCCTCCGAGCCATTTCGCCAACACATTCAGACAGATTGCTCTGACAGTGAAGGGGACAAAGGATGTGTTGGCTCAGTTGCCAAAGAATATGGCCTCACTCTTGCCGCAGTGTACCTTGGCTCCAGGGGCCAGTTCAAAATGGTTACAGATGTTCATCAGTCTGTGCATCAACAGCAGATCCAAACAGAAGATACAGATGTTGTCCATGTATATTCAATTTTTAAAATTCACTCGTGAGACGTGGGCGTCGCTGGCTGGCCAGCATTTATTGCCCATCCCTAGTTACCCTTGAGAAGGTGGTGGTGAGCTGCCTTCTTGAAACTCTGTGGTCCATGTGCTGCGGGTTGACCCACAATGCCGTTAGGGTGGGAATTCCAGGATTTTGATCCAGCGACAGTGAAGGAGCAGCGATATATTTCCAAGTCAGGATGGTGAGGAACTTGCAGGTGGTGCTGTTCCCATGTATCTGCTGCCCTTGCCCTTCTAGATGGAAGTGGTCGTGAGTTTGGAAGGTGCTGTCTAAGGATCTTTGGTGAACCGCATCTTGTAGATAGTACACACTGCTGCTACTAAGCATCGGTGGTGGAGGAAGTGGGTGTATGTGGGTGTGGTGCCAGACAAGCGGGCTGCTTTGTCTTGGATGGTGTCAAGTTTCTTGAGTGTTGTTGGAGCTGCACCCATCCAGGCAAGTGGGGAGTATTCCATCACACTCCTGACTTGCGCCTTGTAGACAGTGGACAGGGCTTTGCGGAGTCAGAAGGTGAGATACTCACCGCAATATTCCTAGCCTCTGACCTGCTCTTGTAGCCACTGTGTTTATGTGGCGAGTTTCTGGTCAATAGTAACCCCAGGGATGTTGACAGATATAGTTATTACTTCTGTATTCAGAACCCTAATTGCAATGTAGCATAAGATGACAACATGAATGATCAGCCTGGCTACTTCTGTTGTCTCTCTTACTCCATGGCCTCAGTATAACAGCAATGCTACATCAAGTGGGGTCAGCTGATTCAATAGGCTATTAAACCTATAACAAAGAACAAAGAAAATTACAGCACAGGAACTGGCCCTTCTGCCCTCCAAGCCTGCACCGACCATGCTGCCCGACTGAACTAAACCCCTTACCCTTTATTGTATCTGCTTCCACTACCTCCCCCGGCAGCGGGTTCCAGGTACCCACCACCCTCTGTGTAAAAAACTTGCCTCGTACATCTCTTTTAAACCTTACCCCTCGCACCTTAAACCTGTGCTCCCTAGTAATTGACTCTTACTCCCTGGGAAAAAGCTTCTGACTAACCACTCTGTCCATGCCCCACATAATCTTGTAGACTTCAATCAGGTTGCCCCTCAACCTCCGTCGTTCCAGTGAGAACAAACCAAGTTTCTCCAACCTCTCCCACCATATCAGGCAACATCCTGGTACAACTTTCCAGTACCCCTTCTCATCCCGCGTCATGCGTTTGTTTGTTGAGGTTACCACTCGAGCCATCAGGGGAGTACTGAACCTAATGAGGACATATGATTATTGGCCCAGTTTGTTTTTCGCACAAAACATGGGTTAAAATATGGAACCTTTTACATAGTTGTACCATTGGCCAGTTACTGCATTATATCGCATGGACATTGCAGTCAGAAAATCAAAGTAAATGCTGAGGTTGATCTCACATGAGACTTTGTGAATTGAAGTGACCTATTTCTGAGCTCTCTGCGGTTTTGCAGTTTGGAGACCTCAGGGGCTCTGATTCTAATCAACGATCGGCTGTCTTTAACTGGTGTCTCCACAACTCACAGCTTTAATAACTTGTGCCAATTTAGAACAGCTGAACACTGATTAGAATCAACCCCACGACGCCATCTAACTTAAAAAAGGAAGTTTTATTGGAAACAAACAGAATTTAAACAAGAAACACATTTTATGCATTCAAGATTGATGTATTTAAAGTAGTATTACAGATTGGAATTGATCGTTTGTGAGCCAGAAATTTAAATATGTTTACATGGGTCAATCCATGTGAATGCGTTCGCCCGTGATGAGAAAAACTATTCATCTCATCTAACCCCTTTAAAGCATTAACTCTTCCATCACAAGTTACAATAAGTTAGATATCTATTTGATACCTAACAGGGAGGAAATGGTGTAGTGGCATTGCCATTGAACTAGTAATCCAGAGACCCAAGATAATGCTTTGGGGACCTGGGTTCAAATCCCACCATGGCAGGTGGTGAAATTTGAATTCAATAAAAATCTGGAATTAAAAGTCAAATGATGACTACAAAGCCATCGTCATAAAAACCCATCTGGTTCACTAATGTCCTTAAGGGGAAAGGAAATCTGCCACCTTTACCTGATCTGGCCTGCATGTGACTCCAGACCCACAGCAATGTCATAGAATCATAGAGGTTTACAGCATGGAAACAGGCCCTTCGGCCCAACTTGTCCATGCCGCCGTTTCTTTTTTAAAACCTCTAAGCTAATCCCAATTGCCTGCATTTGGCCCATATCCCTCTATACCCATTGTACTCATGTAACTGTCTAAATGCTTTTTAAAAGACAAAATTGTACCTGCCTCTACTACTACCTCTGGCAGCTTGTTCCAGACACTCACCACCCTGTGTGTGAAAAAATTGCCCCTCTGGACACTTTTGTATCTCTCCCCTCTCACCTTAAACCTATGCCCTCTAGTTTTAGACTCCCCTACCTTTGGGAAAAGATATTGACTATCTAGCTGATCTGTGCCCCTCATTATTTTATAGACCTCTATAAGATCACCCCTCAGCCTCCTACGCTCCAGAGAAAAAAGTCCCAGTCAATCCAGCCTCTCCTTATAACTCAATCTATCAAGTCCTGGTAGCATCCTAGTAAATCTTTTCTGCACTCTTTCTGGTTTAATAATATCCTTTCTATAATAGGGTGACCAGAACTGCACACAGTATTCCAAGTGTGGCCTTACCAATGTCTTGTACAACTTCAACAAGACGTCCCAAATCCTGTATCCGATGAAACCAAGCATGCCGAATGCTTTCTTCACCATTCTGTCCACCTGTGACTCCACTTTCAAGGAGCTATGAACATGTACCCCTCGATCTCTTTGTTCTGTAACTCTCCCTAACGCCCTGCCATTAACTGAATAAGTCCTGCCCTGGTTCAATCTACCAAAATGCATCACCTCGCATTTGTCTAAATTAAACTCCATCTGCCATTCGTCAGCCCACTGGCCCGGTAACTGGGCGGCACGGTAGCACAGTGGTTAGCACTGCTGCTTCACAGCTCCAGGGTCCCGGGTTCGATTCCCGGCTCGGGTCACTGTCTGTGTGGAGTTTGCACATTCTCCTCGTGTCTGCGTGGGTTTCCTCCGGGTGCTCCGGTTTCCTCCCACAGTCCAAAGATGTGCGGGTTAGGTTGATTGGCCAGGTTAAAAATTGCCCCTTAGAGTCCTGAGATGCGTAGGTTAGTGGGATTAGCGGGTAAATATGTGGGGGTGGGGGTAGGGCCTGGGTAGGATTGTGGTCGGTGCAGACTCGATGGGCCGAATGGCCTCCTTCTGCACTGTAGGGTTTCTATGATTCTATGGCCCAATTGATCAAGATCCCGTTGCAATTGGAGATAACTTTCTTCACTGTCCACTATACTACCAATCTTGGTGTCATCTGCAAACTTACTAACTATGCTTCCTATATTCTCATCCAAATCATTAATATAAATGACAAATAACAGTGGACCCAGCACTGATCCCTGAGGCACACCGCTGGTCACAGGCCTCCAGTTTGAAAAACAATTCTCTACAACCACCTTCTGTCAAGAAGCCAATTTTGTATCCATTTAGATACCTCACCCTGGATCCCGTGAGATTTAACCTTATGCAACAACCTACCATGCGGTACCTTGTCAAAGGTCTTGCTAAAGTCCATGTAGACAACATCAACTGCACTGCCCTCATCTACCTTTTTGGTTACCCCTTCAAAAAACTCAATTAAATTTGTGAGACATGATTTTCCACTCACAAAGCCATACTGACTGTCCCTAATCAGTACTTGCGTCTCTAAATGCCTGTAGATCCTGTCTCTCAAAATACCTTCCAACAATTTACCCACCACAGATGTGAGGCTCACTGGCCTGTAGTTCCCAGGCTTTTCCCTGCAGCCCTTTTTAAACAAAGGCACAACATTTGCCACTCTCCAATCTTCAGGCACCTCACACGTGACTATCGATGATTCAAATATCTCGGCGAGGAGAACCGTAATTTCCTTCCTAGCCTCCCTGGGATACATTTCATCAGGTCCCGGGGATTTATCTACCTTGATGCACTTTAAGACTTCCAGCACCTCCTTCTCTGTAATATGTACACTCCTCAAGACACCACTATTTATTTCCCCAAGTTCCCTAACATCCATGCTCTTCTCAACAGTAAATACTGATGATAAATATTAATTTAGGATCTCACCCATCTCTTGTGGATCCGCACATAGATGACCTTGTTGATCCTTAAGAGGCCCTACTCTCTCTCTTGTTACTCTTTTGCCCTTTATGTATTTGTAGAAGCTCTTTGGATTCTCCTTTGCCTTATCTGCCAAAACAATCTCGTGTCCCCTTTTTGCCCTCCTGATTTCTCTCTTAACTCTACTCCTACACCCCCTATACTCTTCAAGGGATTCACTTGATCCCAGCTGCCTATGCATGTCATGTGCCTCTTTCTTCTTCTTGACCAGGGCCTCAATATCCCGAGTCATCCAGGGTTCCCTACTTCTGCCAGCCTTGCCCTTCACTCTAAGAGGAATGTGTTTACCCTGAACCCTGGTTAACACACTTTTGAAAGCGTGCCACTTACCAGATGTCCCTTTGCCTTCCCACAGACTCCCCCCAATTAACTTTTGAAAGTTCCTGCCTGATACCATCAAAATTGGCCTTGCCCCAATTTAGAATTTTAACTTTTGGGCCAGACCTATCATTCTCCATAGCTATCTTAAAACCAATAGAATTATGGTCACTGGTCCCAAAGTGATCCCTCACTAATAGTTCTGTCACCTGCCCTTCCTTATTTCCCAAGAGGAGGTCAAGTTTTGCCCCCTCTCTAGTCAGGCCATCCACATATTGAATGAGAAATTCCTCCTGAATACACTCAACAAATTTCTCTCCATCCAACCCTTTAATACTATGGCTGTCCCAGTCAATGTTGGAAAAGTTAAAATCTCCGACTATTACCACCCTCTTATTCTTGGAGCTATCTGTAATCTCCTTATATATTTGCTCCTCAATTTCCCGCCGACTATTTGGGGGCCTATAGTACAACCCTATCAAAGTGATTTCCCCCTTCTTATTTCTCAGTTCTACCCATATCGACTCAGTGGCCGAACCCTCAGATATATCCCCTCTCAGTACGGCCGTGATGCTTTCCCTAATCAAAAGTGCAACTCCCCCTCCTCTCTTACCTCCTGTTCTATCTTTCCTATAGCATCTGTACCCTGGAATATTGAGCTGCCAGTCCTGTCCCTCCCTTAGCCATGTTTCAGTAATTGCTATAGTATCCCAGTCCCATGTACCCATCCATGCCCTGAGTTCATCTGCCTTGCCCGTCAGGCCTCTTGCATTGAAATAAATGCAGTTTAATCTGGATTTCCCTTGCTCTCTGTCTTGCTTTTGCCTGATCTGTCTGGTACTAGGATTACTGACACTACCTTTACTACTTAATGTGCTCTCTTTAACTTCTGTGCTGTCCTCACACTTCTCTTCTGTCTCCCTACTGCTTTGGATCCCACCCCCCTGCCAAACTAGTTTAAACCCTCCCAAGTGGTTCTAGCAAATCTCCCCGCCAGGATGTTAGTCCCCCTCCAGTTCAGATGTAACCCATCCCGCTTGAACAGGTCAGCCCTTCCCCAGAAAAGATCCTAATGATCCAAAAATCTAAATCCCTGCCCCCTGCACCAGCTCTCAAGCCAGGCATTCATCTGCCTAATCCTCCTATTCATACTCTCACTAGCACGTGGCAGCAATAGTAGTCCTGAAATTACTACATTCGAGGTCCTGCACTTTAGCCTTCTGCCTAACTCTCTATATTCACATTTCAGGACCTCATCCCTTTTCCTACCTATGTCGTTGATACCAATATGTACAATGGTTTGAAATGCCCTTGAAGCTGGCTGAGCAAGACACTCAGTTTGAGGGCAATTAGGGATGGGCAATGAATGCTGATCCAGTTAATGACACCCACATCCCATGAATGAATAAAATAGAAGAATGGCAGGGTTTTTTTTGGAATGTTTCAATTGTACCTTTTACGTTGCTCGGAGAATCATTGTTGAGATTTGCCATGCTGAATAATTCCGAATCTGCCCCTTAATTGCACAGAAATGTTTAGTTTGTAATCAGGAATTCATAAGCCACGACCGCAATATCTACCAGTGGAATTAATTATATTGTATTATACTATAGTAAGGGGGAGTGATGGCCGAGTGATATTATCGCTAGACTATTAATCCAGAAACTCAGGTAATGTTCTGGGGACCCGGGTTCGAATCCCACCATGGCAGATGGTGGAATTTGAGTTCAATTTTTAAAAAATCTGGAATTAAGAATCTACTGATGACCATAGAACCAAGGTTGTTCCTTCAGGGAGGGAAATCTGTCGTCCTTAACTGGTCTGGCCTACATGTGACTCCAGAATCCACAGCAATGCAGTTGATTCAACTGCCCTCCAAGGGCAGCTGGAAATGGGCAATAAATGCTGGCCAGCCAGCGATGCTCATGTTCCTTGAATGAATAAAAAGAAGTGTTGAGTGTGTCGGGGGTGAGTTGGTCTCTGCTTAACCAGCTCACCTGCTTGAATTTTTCAGGAGTTGGCCTTGTAATTAGGAAGAGACAGGACTCCCATCTGTTTCCAAGAGGAATCCCTTCCTCTTCGAGCTGCTGGTCAACTGGAGGCCAGCGCATCTTCAATATAGTTGTCCCTCTGGATTCAGTTGGTTCTCTCAAATTATCCTGAAATCTTGGTCAGTTAAATAATTTTGGACAGGGGGAGCTCCCAGAAAGCAGAAAGGCTGAAAATTGATACCACTTTCCTTTTCAAAGTAAAGTATATATTCTTGGTCATCAGCTACCAACTGCAGCCCAAAGACATGCTGGTTAGGTACATTGGCCACACTAAATTCTCCCTCAGTGTACCCGAACAGGTGCCGGAGTGTGGCGACTAGGGGATTTTCACAGTAACTTCATTGCAGTGTGCCTACTTGTGACTAATAAATAAACTTTTACTTTTCTTTTACCGCACCTTTGGAAAAGTGACTTTGCTCAGGGTTTAACATTGGGCTTTATTGCGAGCAATAAAAGAAACACGGTGGCTAAAGGATTATTCACTTCAAAGGAATTGAAAGCGATAGAAATGTAGACAGGGAAGCACAGAAGAGATTGACAGTGGTATTTCCCTCTCTTGGCGAGGTCAAACCATGAACCTGTGTCCCATCACTTGGTGGACACCATCACAAGGCAAAGGCAGTGCTGATTTCACTTGCAATGAATGGACCCACCTAAACTTAAGCTGCATTCACCTCTTAAAAAGGATGTTATTACTAAACATATTTGAGTGGTGAAGTAGGCCATTTTCCAAAGCCATATTTTTATTATCTCATCAATATTCACCTCATTAAACATATTCATTTATTGGACTGATTGGCACCATTCATAACGTGCCCACAATGCAGAGGGGAACACCCGAATGGACATTCGTGTAAATCCCCCTCTGCACAGCTGAGAGACCTTTCATTTCAAAGCCGACACAAGATCCTTATTCTGCCCAGCAACAGCACGAAGCTGCATTTTAAAACGGCCCTTGGCCAGAAGATCGGGATATCTGCGAGTCAAGACCTGGCAGTGGGATATATGGTATAACTGTACTCTAAATAAAATATTATGGGAATAAAATGGCCAAGGCAGGCAAAGAAACTTAATAAACCAGGATAAAAAGAATAAAAGATTAGATTAAATCCCCCTACACACAGCAGGACAAAATGACATTAACACCTAATCTTGCAAGCATAGAATACAGACACAAAACATCAGAGGTCGATTTAGATAAGGGGACACATCGAGAGGAGAATGGGAAACACATTAAAACACCGGGGCAAGAACAGACAGTCCCATTAACACGGACACACACCATACAGATGCAAATTGACAAGTCTCCCAGGGAACTTCCTGACCAGATGGGACATTTTTTAGATATTGTAAAAATGTATGAGCAAATGTTCCCGCTCGAATTTGGATTCCTATAAATATCCAGAGCAAATGTGTAACTGCTGAGATCAACGTGGCCAAGCACTGTTTCTAAGCTGGCTACAGGGGTCTCCCTGGGATCCCAGTAATTGTACAATAAAGAAAAACGCTTTGAACCTTGCCTTGTGACTCGACCTCCTTGAATGCACTGGGATTTTTCCCTACAACAAATGGAAATAATAAAAAATAGCTTAATGTATGTCAAAAGCCTACCACTATTGTGAACGGTATGCACCGTTCAAAGGGTGGTTTCTTTTTGTAACAGACTGTCAACAGTGGGGCATAATTACTTACTAACTGTGTCCAGATTGGTGCCTATAGTCAGCAAAGGGAAGTGGAAATAAATAAAGTATCAGTATGGCGGTCCCCTTTCAAGGTACTTGTACAGAATTACTAAGAGCCTTGAAGTTTTGGCATGGGATACTAATGTACGATCACTTAACACCTTCAGCTTAAATTCCTTCTTCTTTGATTTGAGCAGACTTATTGGCCATAATTTGCCTTGGCGGGGCATCTAACAGTGCCTGCCGTTAGACCCGCCCTTGCTCATTTAGGATTTGAAATTCTTTGCATGCCAATTTGCTGAAAATGGAAGCTGCAAATGCCACAGTAAAGGAAGGCGGTCATTGGAGCTCCCTCCACTCACATTGTCTGTATCTTTAAGATCTGGTTGGCTGTAGGCATTCGCATTCTAATCAATATTCTGTAACTTGATTTTGTGTCTCTGTGTGCCTTGTTTGAGAGCAGATATCCACTCCATCTGACGAAGGAGCAGCGCTCCGAAAGATAATGGCATTTGCTACCAAATAAACCTGTTGGACTTCAACCTGGTGTTGTTAAAACTCTTACAGGACAAACAACAGGGGCCTGGATTTTCCAACCCCCCACTCTTATTGAAGATTCATCGGCCCAACCCATTGACTGGCAGGACCAGAGTATGGGCAGCATATTGGCACAATGATTAGCACAGCTCCAGGGTTCAATTCCAGCCTTGGGTGAGTGTCTGTGCGGAGTTTGCACATTCTCCCCGTGTCTGCGTGGGTTTCCTCCGGGTGCTCCGGTTTCCTCCCACACTCCAAAGATGAGCAGCTTAGGTGGATTGGCCATGCTAAATTGATCCTCAGTGTCAGGGGGGCTAACAGGGTAAGTACATGGGGTTACGGGGATAGAGCCTGGGTGAGATGGTTGTCGGTGCAGCCTCGATGGGCCAAGTGGCCTCTGTAGGAATTCTAGATTCTAGATTCTATGATGTGAGTTTCACCCAATGGCATCTGTTACAATCAGGTGAGGAGGAGTGAACTGGTTCCCTTCTAATCACCCTTCTCGGTTGGTCACAAAGTTTTAAAATTTATTTTCCCCGTGGATGCCTTTTTCCAAATGCATTTTTTATTATCTATACAGTGAAGAGTAAGGAGCTAACCAAACAAGGTTTTCTTGAGTCAAAGAATGAGCGAGTTTATGAGCCACCAAACCCAAGAAAGAATAAGAAAAGGCACGGGCCAGAATTCTCCAGCCATTCACGCCAGCAAGATTCTCTGGCCTCACCAGCAACACATCCCCGCCTGCAGGTTTTATGGTTGCATGGGGTGATATCAATGGGAAGTCCTATTGACAGCGGCAGATCCAGAGAATCCCGCCGCTAGCAAATGGCATGCCCTCTTCCACCGGCGGGAAATATGCGGCTGGAAGGCTTGTGAATCTCACCCACAATTTCACACACGCAGGTATCAGGAGAAAGGAAAGTTAGAGTCCAAATAAAATGTTGAAAGATTAGACAGATAGTCCATTGCCTGTCTTTGAAGCATAGATTGTTGAACAATGCAGTTGTTTAAATTTAGACGCGGGGAGAATGTGCAAACTCCACACAACCAGTCACCCGAGGCCGGAATTGAACCGGCCCTGGCACTGTGAGGCAGCAGTGCTAACCACTGTGCCACCGTGCTGCCCCAACATCCCACTGATTTATTTAGTTGACCAAGTCCATTCGGATTTTAATTGTGCCATATTGCTTTGGTACCAGAACACGACTTTGTAACTATGGTTGCTGGAGAAATTACCCCTTACTGTAGCATTCGCTCAATTTCACCCTTAAGGCGGCACAGTGGCACAGTGATTAGCACTGCTGCCTCACAGCGCCAGGGACCCGGGTTTGATTCCCAGCTTGGGTCACTGTTTATGTGAAGTTTGCACATTCTCCCCGTGTCTGCGTGGGTTTCCTCCGGGTGCTCCGGTTTCCTCCCACAGTCCAAAGATGTGCAGGTTGGGTTGATTGGCCGTGCTCAATTGAATCTAGTTTCGGGGGGGATTAGCAGGGGAGATATGGGGGGTTACGGGGATAGGGTGGGATTGTTGTTGGTGCAGGCTCGATGGGGCGAATGGCCTCCTTCCGTACTGTAGGGATTCTATGACTCCCTTTATCAAAGAGTGACCTTCCCCAGTGTGAAGATGCAAATTGGTTTGCAACAACTTTTGGGAAAACTGAGTACTGAATACCATGTTACCCCAAGCCTGCAAATAATCCTGGAAATTTATTCCTGAACGTGCTACTATACTGGTCACCAATATAGATCATCTTCAATTCTTAGAAATCATAGAAATCATAGAAACCCGACAGTGCAGAAAGAGGCCATTTGGCCCATCGAGTCTGCACCGACCACCATCCCACCCAGGCCCTACTTCCATATCCCTACATATTTACCCGCTAATCCCTCTAACCTACGCATCTCAGGACACAAAGGGGCAATTTTAGCATGGCCAATCAACCTAACCCGCACATCTTTGGACTGTGGGAGGAAACCGGAGCACCCGGAGGAAACCCACGCAGACACGAGGAGAATGTGCAAACTCCACACAGACAGTGACCCAAGCTGGGAATTGAACCCAGGTCCCTGGAGCTGTGAAGCAGCAGTGCTAACCACTGTGCTACCGTGCCGCCCGTGCCGACCATTAGTAAGCATGTCTTCACGCTTATTAATGGTGATTTTTGGTTCTATGTGACAAATAGAGGTTCAATTATTTCTTTATCTTTGTATTTTAATTTTGCCGGATACTATCCTATGAATTCACTCGCCTGATGAAGGAGCAGTGCTCTGAAAGCTCGTGATTCCAAATAAACCCGTTGGACTTTAACCTGGTGTTGTGAGACTTCGTACTGTACCTTTCCCCACATACACACTGGTCCTCGAAATATGTGAGACGATATATGATGTTGCAAAGGCTCATTCTCTGCTTTGCTTGTGGAAGGCAAAGTTTACACCATTCCAAAGTTGCAGTTTATTCTTGCGTTACCGTACCCCTGTAATCTTCAGCTTGAGTAAACGTTCCAAGACAGTGATGTAACTGGTCACTGGGTGTGATATCTTCCTGGTATCTGGAGGGGAGGTGATGGCCGAGTAGCATTATCGCTAGACTATTAATCCAGAAACTCAGCTAACGTCTGGGGACCCGAATTTGAATCCCGCCACGACAGATGATGGAATTTAAATTCAATAAAAAATATCTGGAGTTAAGAATCTACTGATGACCATGAAACCATTGTCAATTGTTGGAAAAACCCATCTGGTTCCTTTAGGGAAGGAAATCTGCTGTCTTTACCTGGTCTGTATGTGACTCCAGAGCCACAGCTCTGGTTGACTCTCAACTGCCTTCTGAAATGGCCTAGCAAGGCACTCAGTTCAAGGCAATGAGGGATGGGTAATAAATGCTAGCCTAGTTAGAGACACCCCTATCCCACGAACGAATAAAAAATACATATTAATATTTTTACCTTTGGCCACTGATGTCTCATCGAATCACTAATTCCTTAAATTCTCTTCTTGGCATTCTAAACTATAAATTCATAAGATATAGGAGCAGAATTAGACCATTCGGCCCATCGAGTCTGCTCCGCCATTCGATCATGGCTGATATGCTCCTCATCCCCATTTTCCTGCCTTCTCCCCATAACCCTTCAACCCATTACCAATTAAAAATCAGTCTAACTCCTCCTTAAATTTACTCACTGTCCCAGCATCCACCGCACTTTGGGGTAGCAAATGCCACAGATTCACAACCCTTTGGGAGAAGTAGTTTCTCCTCAACTCTGTTTTAAATTTGCGACCCCTTATCCTAATGACCTCTTGTCCGAGAATGCCTCACAAGAGGAAACATCCGCTCCACATCTACTTTATCCACACCTTTTATCATCTTGTGTACCTCAATTTGATCTCCCCTCATTCTTCTGAATTCCAGAGAGTATCGGCCTGTGTAATATAACTCTTCATTTAAACAACTCAATTTTTAAAAATAGCCAGAGCTGAACACAGCTCAGTCTTACTGAGGGTGAACGTGCACCAACATATCTCTTTGTTTTTATATTTTCATTGTTTAGATTTTGTTAGTGACGGATCACAACATCGGGCAATGCAAGTTTAAGAATGTTTTTGCAAACTCTCTCGAGGTCAGTTAGTGTCTTTGAAGAGATTTGATGAGTTCAAGTGTCAAGGGTGTGATGCGCGATTAATTCACTCGGGAGGCTGGATCGTACCCGGGAAATAAAGGCTTTTATTAGCAATAAGAATGGAGCATACTGCTTAACAATACAATCCCAGACTAAAGGGTCACTAGGAAGTGCAGTGACCTTTATACTCCTATAGGAAGGCGGAGCCAACCGGAGTGTATCACAGAACAATACCAACAGGTGGAACACCCCAACCCTAACCCCAACAGTAACAAGAGTAACATATGTACAAGTACCCAAAGTGATAACCATCTATGGTTCAGTACCCATAGTGGTAACCATCTATGGTTCACCACAGGGTGCCAACATCTTGGAAGTCACTTCACTTGTCTTACACTCACCTCAAGCTGCCAGTCTTCACCACAACAGGCAAGGAGCTGACGCAGCCCCACAATGCAGCTCTGATGGGTAACAAGGAGAGCGGCAGCAGTTACCTTCTTCTGAGCAGCAGGTCGCTCCACCGCTCAGCAGGATGGAGACAGGAGGTCCAGCTGCAAGGAGGAAGAACCCCCCAGGATCGACAGGCAGAGAATCATAGAATCCTACAGTGCAGAAGGAGGCCATTCGGCCCATCGTCTGCACCAACCACAATCCCACCCAGGCCCTATCCCCATAACCCCATGTATTTACCCTGGCTAGTCCCCCTGGCACTAAGGGGCAATTTAGCATGGCCAATCCACCTAACCCGCACATCTTTGGACTGTGGGAGGAAACCGGAGCACCCGATGAAACCCACGCAGACACGGGGAGAATGTGCAAACTGCACACAGACAGTGACCCAAGCCCGGGAATCGAACTCAGGTCCCTGGAGCTGTGAGGCAGCAGTGCTAACCACTGTGCCACCATGCCGCCCCACAATATTCCTGCTGTTGGCCTCCTTGGCCACTTGCATCCACGTCTGTTGAGAGGGTCAACTCTCTCAACAGGTGGTAGTACCAGTGCCTCGGGGGAACTCACAAGAGCTCATTGATGTCATCTGCAGCTTTGTGGAACAAGACCCCCTTTCCCAGTGGGCCATCATGTGGCTGTCACTGGAGGGACATCTGCTCTCCCTCCCCATTCCCCCCCACTCCTGGTCTCTCAGGGCAGCACGGTGGCACAGTGGTTAGCACTGCTGCCTCACAGCATCAGGGACCCAGGTTCGATTCCTGCCTCTGGTAACTGTGTAGAATTTGCACATTCTCCCCATGTCTGCGTGGGTTTCCTTTGGGTGCTCTGGTTTCCTCCCACATTCCAAAGATGCGCAGGTTAGGTTGATTGGCCATGTTAAATTGCCTTTTGGTGTCCCAGGTTGTGTAGATTAGGGGGATTAGAGGGGTAAACATGTAGGGTTACAGGGATAGGATTATCTGCTGAAGAGTCGATGCAGACTTGATGGGCTGAATGGCCTCCTTCTGCACTGTAGGAATTCTATGATTCTGTTAATATCAGCTGCTCCGATGGGAATGAGGTGCCTGGAGAGAGGGGAATGAATGGAGATGTCAGGTGTGTTGACCTGAGGTGTGCTGGGAGTCAGAGCGTGATGACACTTACCTTCCCCGCCTTCCTGAAGGGCTGGATGTCTTGCTGCACTGCTTTCAGGATGGAGGGACAATATGTCTGCTGCTGGTTTCCTTGGCCATTTCCATTCACGCCTGTTTGGTTGGAGAGGCTGTCCTCTTCCTCCCATCCTGAGAAAACATCAGTTGATTGCTGTCCATCCAGGTCAGAGTGAGACACCTGGGGAACAGACTTCCCTTGTCTCTGTTCTTGTGGTAGCTGCAGCCTCAAAGATCCATGTCCGAACCAAACTGCGTCCCTTGAATAAGAAATCTTCCTTTTGTCCTCTCCTTCTCTCTCTAATTGGTCAGGGAACCCTAAAGCAGAATGCTAATGCTATTGCTTTGTTAAAGGGGGAGATCGAGATATTTGGTGGAGTGGGTTTCTGGTGGGTGAGTATTAGATGGGAAAACTGAGGTCTGAATTTCCCAGCAAACTGCTGAATTATAACTGCACGGCATGTGTCATTGGGCCCGAACAGGCTCCCCACTTGGGAGTCAGCCTTTTTTTATTCATTCATGGGATGTGGGCATCGCTGGCTGGGCCAGCTTTTATTGCCTATCCCTTGGACCAGTTTCCCAAAATCTTCCAGCCATGGAACACTTTTGAACTCCCAAAAATACAGAAGGAACACTTGAGACATCATAGAATTATAGAATTATAGAATCCTTACAGTGCAGAAAGAGGCCATTCGGCCCACTGAGCCTGCACCAACAATAATCCCACCTAGGCCCTACTCCCATAACCCCATGTATTTACCCTGTTAATCCCTCTGACACCAATGGCAATTTTACATAGCCAATCAACCTAACCCACATATGTGCTGTGCGGGTTAGGGTGGTCCCTCCATGGTGTGGTGGTCCCTCCATGCCGACACTATAGTTAAGAAAGCCCAACAACTCCTCTACTTTCTCAGAAGACTAAGGAAATTTGGCATGTCCGCTATTACTGTCACCAACTTTTACAGATGCACCATAGAAAGCATTCTTTCTGGTTGTATCACAACTCGGTATGGCTCTTGCTCTGCCCAAGACTGCAAGAAACTACAAAGGGTCATGAACAAAGCCCAGTCCATCACTCAAACCAGCCTCCCACACATTGACACTGTCCATACTTCCCGCTGCCTCAGAAAAGCAGTCAGCATAATTAAGGACTCCACGCACCCTGGACATACTCTCTTCTTAACTCCCTTTCACCTTCTTCCGTCAGGAAAAAGATACAAAAGTCTGAAGATACGTACCAACCGACTCAAGAACAGCTTCTTCCCTGCTGCCATCAGACTTTTGAATGGACCTACCTCGGATTAAGTTGCTCTTTCTCTATACCCTAGCTATAACTATAACACTACATTCTGCACTCTCTCCTATCCTTCCCTATGTACGGTATGCTTTGTCTGTGTAGCATGCAAGGAACAATGTATACTAATACATGTGGCAATAATAAATCAAATCAAAATCAAATCAAATCTTTGGAGTTTCTTTATAATAAGAAACATTCTTATTACATTGAAAAATCAAACCACAAGAAAAGAGTTTATTATTGTACAATAGGTACAAACATACAAAATCAAACTTAAAAGATGTTCCTATGTATTATGTGTATACATTTAGAATCATGGAGCCATTGAATTATACAGCATGGAAACTGACCCTTTGGCCCATTGCATCTGCACCAGTTAAGGACAAACCATCGAACTATTCTAATCCCATTTTCCCGCACTTGGCTCATAGCCTTGTATGCCTTGGCAAGTGCCCATCAAAATACTTCTTAAATGTCATGGGGGTCTCTACCTCCAACACTCTTTTAAGCTGTGAGTTCCACCACTCTTTGGATGAAAAAGTTCTTCCTCGCTTCCCTCAAAAACCCCTGCCCCTTACCTTAAATCTATGCCCCCTTGTCATTGATCCCTCCACCAAGGGGAAAATTTTCTTCCTGCCTACTCTATCTATGCCCCTCATTTTTATTAGAACAAAAATGTTCTGTTGTTCAACAAATACTTTAAAGTCTTATCTTTTATCATTTTTAATGGGAGCACCCACTCACACAGACTCCTTCACTCAGTCACCCACAGCCACTCTCACTCACTCGACCTCACCCCCAGCCACACACTCACCCCCACACCTCCATACCCTTTTTTACATAAAATTACATCAAGAAAGATTGGTGCTATAAAGAAATAACATTGTTGTCGTATGGAACTTAATATCAAGTGGGGCATTTGACAAGCAGCCGATGCAATGCCCCCATTTTTCATGTATGCTCGGTGAATTTTGATCCCATGGCCTCCTGAGACTTTGCTCAAAAGCTCAATTTGTTGGAGGGGGAAGAGGAAGTTAGTCGGTTGCTTACTTCCTCTTTGCTCTGCTTTCTGGATCACCCAGGAGAAGAAGATGCACAGTGATGTGCACTTTAAACAAGATGGGCCTTCCCAACCTTTCTCTTTGGAAGCTGATGTGTGTTGCTGAAAGAAGGAAATGTTGCCAAAACCTTACGTCTTGCACGCATCAGGACAAAAACAAGAATGTCAAATATCAAATGATGAAAAAGGTGCTGATTGAAAGGGTGGCACAGTGGTTAGCACTGCTGCCTCACAGAGCTAGCGACCTAACTGGAACAGAATACAATGATTAGAGATGAGGTTATAAAGGTGAGACACTGATGTTGGGGTGGCAGGGTGGCACAGTTGTTAGCATTGCTGCTTCACAGCGCCAGGGACCCGGGTTCGATTCCCGGCTTGGGTCACTGTCTGTGTGGAGTTTGCATGTCCTCCCCGTGTCTGCATGGGTTTCCTCCGGTTTCCCCCCCACATTCTGAAAGACGTGCTGGCTAGGTGCATTGACCCGAACAGGCGCCGGAGTGTGGCGACTAGGGGAATTTCACAGTAACTTCATTGCAGTGTTAATGTAAGTCTTGTGACTAAGAAATAAACTTTAACTTTTGGAGAAAGTAACGGGTGAAATATCTGGCTCAAAAACAGAGAAATAACCAGAAGGTCAAGGAATTTTTTTTTTTTACAAATTTTTCCCTGAATAGCTTGGCCGAATGAAACGGCTGATTAATCTTGTGCTTTTTATAATGTGGTGCCTCCTCAGACAGGGAAGCTGGGTTAGCGTGGAAATGAATACAGTGAAGGGCATTAGGCCATGGGAATAGAGCGATAGCGGCCTCTTGTCTAGCCGCAGCGAACCAAGAGCAAGTACGCACTAAATCAAAGCAGCCTCTGCTCAGGCTGTGAAGTTCGCTGCTGTTAACCTTTTCTCTTTACCTACAGGAGAGATGCAAGGGGAAGGGGGCAATTGCTCATGCAAGACTAGCTAAACTAATCAGTCTGTTATTTACGTCTGCAACTTTAAAAATTATGTCCAAAAACCCCTTATTATTTTGAGAATTTTGGGCAGGTCCCAGGAGCAGGAAACAAGGCCGGCGAGTGCCCTTAATTGTGCAGGAGGTGGAATGTGAGTTTCTCCATGGTGGGATGAAAGTAGAGGATTACAGTCATGGGGCAGATCAAGCTACTCGACAGCAAGGGGCAAGAGCCTATTTTCAATGTATTAGCATGCCATGCATACTCATTAAAACCCCACTAAGTCCGATTAAACGATCGTTTTGTAACTCTGCAACGAAGGAGAAATATTTCCTACAGTGCAGAATGCCATTCGGAACCGATTTCCTGACAGAGGCCGAAATTTTACTGGCACGCCCGCTCCGATTCTGGGGGCAGGTGAGGCTCGGAGAACAGCATTCTCCATTGATCTTGGGCAGGATCGTATGAACCTCGGGCGGACGTGCCGGTAAAAGTCCGCCCAGAGTGTCTTGTCCAGGCCCTCTCCCGCCGCCCTATCCCCATAACCCTACACATAATTACCATTGCTAATCCATCTAATCTACATATCTTGGGTCATGAGGGGGCAATTTAGCATAGTCAATCAATCTAACCGGCACATCTTTGGACTGTGGGAGGAAACTGGAGCACCCAGAGGAACCCCTCGCAGACACGTGGAGAACATGTAGACTCCGCACAGTCACCCAATGCTGGAGTTGAACCTGGGCACCCAGTGCTGGAAGGCAACAGTGCTAACCACTGTGTCACTGTGCCATTCTTAAGGTGCCTTTAGTTTCATGGTTAAAGTTGGCGTTCAGCAGGCAAGGTCGTCTCCCTGGTGGATTTGGACTGAGTCAGAGTTTCTTTTCTTTCATGGGAAGCTTCGCTGGACCATCGGGGCGGAGGGATTGAGGCATTGAGATTGGGAGGTGACAATGCAAGAGGAGGGGGGCATCCCTGAGCAAGGAAGGAAGGGAGGGAGTTGGGCGGGATACTGACTGTGCAGGGGTGACTGGGGCATGCTGACTGAGAGAGGGAGGAAGGGTCATAGCAGACCTACATGGGCTTGTGGGAGACAAAGGGACGAAGCTGGACAACATAAGGAAGTTCACTATCTACAGTGGGAGGTCAAGAATGATTGTGGGGAAATCAACGTGCAGAGGAAAGGTCAATGGTGATATCCTGAAAGTCAAGAGAAACAAGATCGATGGTGATGGAGAAAGTTAATGGTGACAGATGGCAGGCCAAGGATCAAGGAGGGGGCAGATTGATGGTGATGGAGAGAGTAGATCGCTGGTGATGGAGGGAATAGATCGATGGTGATGGAGGGGGTAGATCACTGGTGATGGAGGGCAGTAGATTGATGGTGATGGAGGGCAGTAGATTGATGGTGATGGAGGGGGCAGATTAACACAGTTAAGGAGTGAGCAATTGCCAGACAGCGAGGTGGAGGAGCGGACGGCTTCTACAAATGAGGAGGCAGGGGAAGATGCCAGAGCAATTGAATGAGAGACAGACATGACTTCAAGCTGGTTCCTGCAAGATCCCTTGATCTCCTCCTCAATAAATGTCACAGTGGGCGGCACAGTGGCACAGTGGTTAGCACTGCTGCCTCACAACGCCAAGGACCTGGGTTCAATTCTGGCCTCGGATCACTGTCTGTGTGGAGTTTGCACATGATGCGCGACAATTAAGCACGTGGAACCAAGGCTTTGGTATTGAAGGCTTTAATAGAGTAACAATGGAACTACTAACACGAATACACCAGTTCAGACTGAAGGGGTCCTGCCGGAGCAGGGGGTCTTATACCTCGCCACCGGAGGCGGGACCCCACTGGAATGTGCCATGATAACTCTTATAACAGGTAAACACCCTAACCCAACAACATTGAACAACCCCCACAGTAACAACACCCTCGCCCAACAGTAACATAGTAACAACCCCCAGTGGTGAACCAACGATGGTTCACCACATTCACCCCTCCTTTAAGAACAAAAGGTGGCGGGGTGCAAGAAAAACAGGTCATATAAACAGACAATTCACAGAATTTACAAGTCCAGACGGTCTGGAGGACCGCACCGACGCTGTGATCTCCTCAACACCGGTTGCGAAACCGGAGCAGGTGCTTGTGGTGGCGTTCTTTCCAAAGCAACGTCTGGCTGTCCCCTCAAGGACTCCCGGGCCGGCCGGCCCTGGTGAGGCGATGGTGCAGGGGATCCTGGAACGTTTGGTGGTGGTGGTGGTGGTGGTGATGATGGTGGCGCCGATCTCCGAGTCTCAGGCAAGCTGTACATGGGAGTAAAAGTGTTATGCACTGGTCCCGGTGCTGACCGCGCCACGTCTGGGGAAGCAATGAGGAGTAGTGGATTCGTGACTGGGGGAATAGGAGCGACAGGAGTTGCTACGTCCCCTGCGGGCGCCAGGTCTCTAATGGAGACAGTGTCCTCTCGCCCGTCAGGATATGCCACATAGGCATACTGAGGGTTGGCGTGGAGGAGTTGGACCGGTTCGACCAAGGGGTCGGACTTGCGAGCCCTCACATGTCGCCGCAGAAGGACGGGTCCTGGGTACGTCAACCAGGCTGGCAATGAGGTTCCCGAGGACGACTTACGAGGGAATGAGAACATCCTCTCGTGGGGAGTAGCATTGGTTGCCGTACACAGGAGGGAGCGGATAGAATGGAGCGCATTTGGAAGGACCTCCTGCCAACGGGAGACTGGAAGGCCCCTGGATTTCAGTGCCAGTAAGACAGCCTTCCAGACTGTAGCATTCTCCCTTTCCACCTGTCCGTTACCCCTAGGGTTGTAGCTCGTGGTTCTACTAGAGGCAATCCCGAATGAGAGCAGGAATTGCCTCAAGTCGTTGCTCATAAACGACGAGCCCCTGTCGCTATGAATGTAGCAGGGGTACCCGAACAGGGTAAAAAGCTCACTGAATGCCTTGATGACGGTGGCAGTCGACGTGTCCGCACAGGGGACAACAAACGGAAACCGGGAATACTCGTCTATTATGTTGAGGAAATAGACATTCCGGTCCGTTGAGGGAAGGGGGCCCTTAAAATCCACACTCAGCCTCTCAAAAGGGCGAGTGGCCTTGACCAATTGTGCCCGGTCTGGTCGATAAAAGTGTGGTTTGCATTCTGCGCAAATCCGACAGCTTCTCGTCACTGACCTGACATCCTCCACCGAGTAGGGCAGGTTGCGGGCTTTGACAAAGTGGTAGAGTCTGGTGACTCCAGGATGACACAGATCATTGTGGAGAGCCTTCAAGCGGTCCTCCTGCATGATGGCGCATGTTCCGCGCGAGAGGGCATCCGAGGGCTCATTGAGCTTCCCCGGACGATACATAATATCGTAATTATAGGTGGAGAGCTCAATTCTCCACCGCAAGATCTTATCGTTCTTGATCTTGCCCCTCTGCGTGTTGCTGAACATAAACGCCACGGATCGTTGATCCGTGATCAGGGTGAACCGCTTCCCTGCCAGGTAATGGCGCCAGTGTCTGACTGCCTCCACAATGGCCTGAGCCTCCTTCTCCACCGCTGAGTGCCGAATTTCGGGGCCTTGAAGGGTGCGGGAAAAGAACGCGACGGGCCTGCCTGGTTTAGTGTGGCGGCTAGGGCGAAATCAGATGCATCACTCTCCACCTGGAAAGGAATGGATTCATCCACCGCGTGCATCGTGGCTTTCGAGATGTCGCTTTTCAAAGCCTTGAAGGCCAATTGGGCCTCCGGCGTAAGTGGGAAGGTCGTGGACTTAATGAGCGGACGAGCTTTGTCCGCGTAGTTGGGGACCCACTGTGCATAATACGAAAAGAACCCGAGGCATCTCCTCAGTGCTTTCGTGCTAGCGGGCAAGGGAAGTTCAGTAAGTGGGCGCATACGGTCTGGATCAGGGCCAATGACCCCGTTTTCCACCACGTATCCGAGGATGGCTAACCTACGCATACGGAATACGCACTTCTCCCTGTTATAGGTCAGATTCAGGCGAGATGCAGTGCGCAGAAAGTGTTGGAGATTCGTGTCGTGGTCCTGCTGGTCATGGCCGCAGATGGTGACGTTATCCAGGTACGGGAAGGTAGCCCGCAACCCGTTCTGGTCCACCATTCGGTCCATAGCACGCTGGAAGACCGAGACCCCCATTGGTGACACCAAATGGAACCCTGAGGAATTGGTATAGACGACCATCCGCCTCAAAAGCCGTATATTGTCGGTCCTCTGGGCGGATGGGGAGTTGATGGTAGGCGGACTTAAGGTCTATGGTAGAAAACACTCGGTACTACGCAATCTGATTGACCATATCAGAAATGCGCGGGAGAGGATATGCATCCAGCTGCGTATAACGATTAATGGTCTGACTATAGTCGATGACCATCCGAGGTTTGTTCCCGCTTTTGACTACCACGACCTGCGCTCTCCACGGACTAGCACTGGCCTGTATGATCCCTTCCTTGAGGAGCCGCTGAACCTCAGATCTAATAAAGATCCGGTCCTCAGCGCTGTAACGCCTACTTTTAGTAGCGATGGGCTTGCAGCCAGGTACCAGATTTTTAAAAAGGGATGGTGTAGTGATTTTCAGGGTGGATAGATTGCATGCGGGGCGCTTTGGGCAATTTGGAGGCTGCGGCTGATTCCCTACTGCCAGTGAAGGGAGTGGCCCACCGTACTGTAGGATCACACTCTTCATGTGGACCATAAAGTTTAGTCCGAGGAGAATTGGCGCGCAAAGGTGAGGTAACACAAGGAGCCTGTATTGCTCGTAAATTGTGCCCTGTACCTCAAGAGTTACCATACATCGTCCTTGGATCGGTACAGACCGGGACCGTGATGCCATGGAAATTGTCTGCTTGGCAGGGAGAACCCGGAGCCCACACCTTTTAGCAGTTTCAGGGTGCATGAAACTTTCGGTGCTTCCACTGTCAAACAGACAATTCACAGTTCGACCACTAACCTTTATATCCATCATGGAATGTTCAAGTCTGTAGTGCCTGGTCTGATCCAGGGAGATCGACGCCACCGTTGGCCCCTGGGCGTCACTGCATGCTGCCGATGTGGATGCTGAGGACCCCTGCTGGTCGCTCCTAGTCGTCGTGGACCATGATGGCCGCCCCCATGAATCGCACGTGGGCGAGGGCGCCAAGCGCAGCGACTCCTGGTGGTCTTCCTCCTCCTCTGTCAGCCACGATGGCGCCGTCCTGGGATCGCACGTGGTCGGACCTCGTGGGTACTGCGACGCCGAAGGAGATTGTCTCCGTTCTGGAGGGTTACAAGCTGCACTGCCGTTTTTAGGTTTGGACCTGCAGACTTTGCCGTAGTGGCCTTTTTTACCGCACTGGCTGCAGATTGCCGTTCTTGCCGGACACTGTTGCCGTGGATGCTTGGCCCCACCACAAAAATAGCATCGCTGGCCACCTGGAGCTGCCGCTGTCGTCGGATCGATCTGGGAGCGCGGGTTAGCAGGGCGAGGAGGGAGCTGAGCTTGCTCCAACCACGTTGACTGCACGTGGTCCTCGGGGTACAGCGCCAAGCTCTTCGACGCCGCTTCCAGCATCACGGCCATCTCCATTGCTTGGGTCAAGTCGAGTTTCCCCTTTTCCAGCAATTTAAGCCTGATGTACGAGGACCCTACCCCTGCTACGAACGCGTCTCGGGCGAGGTCGTACATATATTGTTCGGCTGATACGTCCTTACAATCGCAACCCCTGGCAAGCTGCAGGAGCTCATTGGCATAGTCCTCCATGGTTTTGCCCGACTGCCGACGTCGTGTAGCGAGGAGGTAACGAGCATGTATCTCGTTGGGTGGCTTCGTGTATCTTTTTTTTAGGAGCTCGACGGCACCCAGGTAAGTGGGAGCTGCACGAATGGCTAGGTAAATCGTGTCGCTTACCCTTGCGTGGAGGACCTGGAGTTTATCACTGTCTGTAGTGATAGCTACCGAGGCTGCCAGGTAGTCCTCAAAACACTTCCACCAATGGTCGAATGTGTTAGCTGCACCGACCGCACGTGGGTCCAGTGTCAGACGATCCGGTTTTAGGATCTGTTCCATACTCTCTGTTTTTTTTTTGTTGTACAGCTGCGAGTTTTCTGTTACTCTATTAAATTGATGCGCGACAATTAAGCACGTGGAACCAAGGCTTCGGTATTGAAGGCTTTAATAGAGTAACAATGGAACTACTAACACGAATACACCAGTTCAGACTGAAGGGGTCCTGCCGGAGCAGGGGGTCTTATATCTCGCCACCGGAGGCGGGATCCCACTGGAATGTGCCATGATAACTCTTATAACAGGTAAACACCCTAACCCAACAACATTGTACAACCCCCACAGTAACAACACCCTAGCCCAACAGTAACATAGTAACAACCCCCAGTGGTGAACCAACGATGGTTCACCACAGCACATTCACCCCATGTCCGCGTGGGTTTCTTCCAGAGGCTCCGGTTTCCTCCCACAGTCCAAAAGATATGCAGGGTTAGGTTTATTGGCAAGCTAAATTGACTCTTAGTGTCAGGGGGGGTTAAATATGTGGGGTTTTGAGGATAGAGTCTGGGTGGGATTGTGGTTGGTGCAGACTCGATGGGCTGAATGGCCTCCTTCTGCATCTATGGATTCTATAGGTTCTATGGAAGTGCTTGCGAATTGGGCACATTCCTTCCAGGCCAACCCACATCTCCCTGACCTTTGACACCTAGAAAGGAAAATGCTGCAGGGCCTTGGCATGAGCAAGCCCATGCATGGTTTCATCAAAGCCACATACACTTGTCGTTTGGAGGCTAAATCACAGAGTCTCCAAATTACCTGGAACCTTCTGATCTGGAATGCACTGGCTGACTGGGTGGTGGAAGCAGATTCAGCAAGAACTTTCAAAAGGGAATTGGTTACGGGCAAAGAGCTGGTGATGGTCTCTTTCAAAGAGTTGGCACAGGGCATGATGGGTGAATGGCCTGTTATGATTTCTCCAATTCTTACTCCTTCCTGGTGGAAAAGCAGAATTCTGGTCAGGTTTTCTGGGCATGGATAAAGCTGACCAAAGGACCACCAATACTGAGGTAACATGTTTGATTTAAAGCTTGATGTGGAGTAGGGGAGCTCTTACCTACCTCCCTGGCGGCCTTCTATCGCTCTCTCTCTTGTTCCCCTCCCAGTCTCCCCGACTCGCCTGAACGTTGCTGCCAGTGAGGTGGGAAGACCAAGCTGGCAAGGGCTGACGGAGACAAGACATAAAGGAACAGTCACCAGCAACAAAGTAAGTCGTAGAAAGCAGATTCTTGGCCTTTTGGCTAAGATCAAGCGTCAGATCAAGCTCAAGTTGGGTTGCAAAGCCTCATCTTGTCAGCTTGTTTATCTCTCTTGAATTGGGTTCAATTGCATTTTGAATTAGGTTTTTGGAGCAAGCAGGGAATGGATTTGAGTTTGCTCGGTCCTTTCTGAGCATTGACTTTGTAACTTCAAGGATGGAGTAAAAAAAAATTAAGAAAATGTCGTAGGAAGCAGATTCCCATTGGTCTTTTGATTTGATTTGATTTATTGTTGTCATGTGTATTGGTAAACAGTGAAAAGTATTGTTTCTTGCGTTATACAGACAAAGCATACCGTACATGGAGAAGGAAAGGAGAGGGTGCAGAATGTAGTGTTAATAGAGTTTTAGAAGCATAGAACAAGAGTAAAAAATAGAATGAGAGGGTATGCTGGGCACAGCTCGCAAGAAGTCGCCTTGCTCCGGCGCCATCTGCCAGTGAGGTGGGAACATGCCACTGTCTACATCAACGGAGACAAAGTAGAAAGGGTCGAGAACTTCAAGTTTTTAGGTGTCCAGATCACCAACAACCTGTCCTAGTCCCCCCATGCTGACACTATAGTTAAGAAAGCCCACCAACGCCTCTACTTTCTCAGAATACTTAGGAAATTTGGCATGTCAGCTACGACTCTCACCAACCTTTACAGATGCACCATAGAAAGCATTATTTCTGGTTGTATCACAGCTTGGTATGGCTCCTGCTCTGGCCAAGACCACAAAGGTCGTGAATGTAGCCCAATCCATCACGCAAACCAGCTTCCCATCCATTGACTGTCTACACTTCCCGCTGCCTCGGCAAAGCAGCCAGCATAATTAAGGACCCCACGCACCCCGGACATTCTTTCTTCATCTTTTTCCTTCGGGAAAAAGATACAAAAGATACACATACCAATCAACGCAAGAACAGCTTCTTCTCTGCTGCTGTCAGACTTTTGAATGGACCTACCTTGCTTTAAGTTGAGCTTTCTCTACACCCTAGTTATGAGTGTAACACTACATTCTGCACTCTTGTTTCCTTCTCTATGAACGGTATGTTTTGTCTGTGTAGCGCGCAAGAAACAATACTTTTCACTGTATGCTAATACATGTGACAATAATAAATCAAATCAAAATCAAATCAAATCTTGAATTCTCCCGCCCCACTTGAAAGGGTAGGGGGAAGGGAGGAAGTGGGGAGGCTTAAACTATCCTGTAGGGAGGAAAAAAGCACTCCTCATCCTCCAAGCCTCAGGAGGGAAATAAAATACCTACCTGCTTGAACCTACCTTAATATCCCAGATTCTATTGCCTTTGTCTTCACCTGAAAGAAATGTCATGACTTCTCTGCTCAGGACACAGGTAAGATTGTAGTTGGGGCCTGAATAATTATCAGACCCCAATCTACACACCTAAAGAGCTACTCTGCTGGCTTCAGGCTGGCTGCCTGCTCAGAGAAGCAGGTTAAAATTGAGGATAACAGGATCGGTGGAGGACCTGGCCACTCATCCATGCACAAGACAGTGAGGAATTAAAGATACTTTTTTTTTACAGATTTCCCTCAAAGACAGAATTAGAGGATGATAAACAAGGCTACTCCCCAGTTAGTGTACCCCCAGGATCTGAGAAAATAATTATGTTGAGATGTAGGAGAGGCAGTGGCGCAGTGGTATTGTCACTAGACTAATAAACCAGAGACCCAGGGCAAGATCTGGGGACCTCATTTCAAATCCTCTTGCAACAGATGGTGAAATTTGAATTCAGTAAAAATAAAATCTGGAATTAAAAGTCTAATGATAACTGTGAAAATATGGTCAATTGTAAAATTCCAACTGATTCACTAATGTCCATCCTTACCTGGTCGGGCCGACTTGTGACTCCAGATCAATAACAATGAAAAGGAGGGCAGTTACGGACGGGCAATAAATGCCTGTGACACTCATGTCCCGTAAATGAATGGGGGGAAAAAATGTCTTTTAAAAAGCATTTAAAGTGAACTGTTTCAACCTCTTCCCCATAATCCCAAAACCTGCTCTGTACTTCTATATGTAATTATTTTGATTTCAATCACAGATGCCTGTCTTCAGGAAGCTTACAGAGTGAGTGCTAGCACACACCAGAGAGGCATTTTGCTCCTCTGGCACTATGTACGATTAATTGTATTAAAAGGACAGCAATCGACAAATAATGAATGGGTTAAAGTGGCCAGAATTGGGGGGGCATTTGAAAATAAAGCTCAAATGGGCTAACTGGAATGTTTCCGTTTGCGTATCTTGTGCGCTGCTTATCCCTACAATCTTTTCAAATAGACTCACCAACCACATTCAGATGAAATGAAATGCAACTGATGGTTTTCATTACACTTTTAATATAGAAATAGTATTTTGTCAGCTGTTGTTTTAATTTCCTGCTATTTGCACAAAATCTTTTGAGTCAAGTCCCAGTTCCTGTAGTGTTTATGGAACCAGCTGCATTGCCTAGATACCTGTCAACTTCTGTGTGGCCAATGTAAGCAGTGACTGTGCTGGTACAGGTGTGCTGTGATTACTCTTTACTAGTCAGGGTAGTTTTACATTGCATTTCCTGAATTGCCAAAGCGCTGGAGGAACTGAGATGTTTTTACAGTAACAGACAAAACAAATCCATCGCTCAAGGGAGTTAAGGAAAATCCGTGTTAAAGGAAATGTTAAATACGTTGGGCCATAATTTGCTGTGGCAGAGCATCTAATGGCATCTGTCGTTAGTTAGGCTTGCCCTTGCATGTTTAGGCTGTTAACTGTTTCGCGTGGCAAGTTGTTGAAAGTGTGAGCTGACAACATCGCTGTGAACAGAGCTAGGGATCTAGGGCCTAAGTGAATGGGGCAAGCCTTAAATCTTAAAGTTTATTTATTGGTCACAGGTAGGCTTACGTTAATACTGCAATGAAGTTACTGTGAAAATCCCTTAGTCGCCACACTCTAGCACCTGTTTGGGTACACTGAGGGAGAATTTAGCATGGCCAATGCTCCCTAACCAACACATCTTTCAGACTGTGGGAGGAAATCGGAACACCCGGAGGAACCCCACACAGACACAGGGAGAACGTGTAGATTCCGCACAAACAGTGACCTAAGCTGGGAATTGAACACAGGTCCCTGAGGCTCTGAGGCAGCAGTGCTAACCACTGTGCCACCGTGCTGCCCCATCTCCTTAATCTCCTTAACCAATCAAACTGTCCAAAAGGCATGCTGGTTAGGTGCATTGGCCATGATAAATTCTCCCTCAGTGTACCCGAACAGACGCCGGAGTGTGGTGACTAGGGGATTTTTATGGTAACTTCATTGCAGTGTTAATGAAAGCCTACTTGTGATACTAATAAATAAATTTTATAATTTTGAACTTAACACCACAAGGACTCTGTAATTACAAGTGGGTGAATTCAGTGAGAAATTCAGTATGGTAAGAAGTCTCAGAACACCAGGTGAGACTTCTTACTGTGCCCAGCCCAGTCCAACGCCAGCATCTCCACATCAAATTCAGTATAGACAATTCACCTAACTTCCACATTTTTGGATTATTGGAGGAAACCGGAGAATTCAAAGGAAACCCACGCAGACACGGGGAGAACGTGCAAATTCCACGCAGACATTCATCTAAAGTTGGTTTTGAACCCGAGTCCCTGGCGCTGAGGCAGCAGTGCTAACTACTGTGCCACCCCTTGTTCCACCGTGCCACCCCATACCCTTTTAACAAGGACAGAAAGATGAACAGAGCGAGGAAAAGAAAATTTGGATTCAAAGAAAGATAAAAAGGATTTTATTTTAAAAGTAAGAATTTAAAATTTGACAATTTTAAGATCTCTGACAGTTAAAACCTGATGGAATGTCACTTGACACTTGCAATAGTTAACTATCAGTGCCAGAGAGGTTAATTGCAATGGCTAACACTTATCATATTGTTACAAGTATAGCATAGGAACAGGCCCTTTGGCTCTCCAAGCCCGTGCCGATCATGATTGTGACGCTAGTGTACCTTTAAGAAATGTTCTCTGCAGTTTGTAAGCAGGCCTTTTGGTTTGTTTTCATTGTTGCTGAGCTGTCTGCTAATAAGCTTTTATTGCTGCTTCAATGGCTTAAATGGGAGTTTGTTTATTTTTAATCTGGGCATCATGCACTGACTTGGAATTTATGACTGGGTGGCAGGTCTTGTGTTTTGGACAGTTTTTTCTTCATAGTGAATTTAAGGTTTCACGTTCAGTTTGCCTGCTGGCTGCAGTTTTAGTTCAGAAAGTATTTGGACATCAGACTGAAAAGCAATGTTTCTCTCTCCCTCCCCCGGTATTGGAAATTCAGCTGGCTCTCTGGAAGCAGGTCTCCTGGCCTTCCTGGAGTGAAAATTCTGCTGCACGTGGTTTGCTTGCTAGTACCTAGAGCCTCTCTCTCTCCCTGGTTTTGGGAAGCTGTTCTGACTTCAAATTTGTCTGTGCGTGTATCAAGAGAGCTGCAGCATCCAACCAAAGGACTAAGTTCCAACATCACGTGAGCATTCACGGTAGCACAGTGGTTAGCACTGCTGCTTCACAGCGCCACGGACCTGGGTTCGATTCCCAGCTTGGGTCACTGTCTGTGTGGAGTTTGCACATTCTCCTCGTGTCTGCGTGGGTTTCCTCCGGGTGCTCCGGTTTCCTCCCACAGTCCAAAGATGTGCGGGTTAGGTTGATTGGCCAGGTTAAAAATTGCCCCTTAGTGTCCTGGGATGCGTAGGTTAGAGGGGTTAGTGGGTAAATATCTAGGGACATGGGAGTAGGGCCTGGGTGGGATTGTGGTCAGTGCAGACTCGATGGGCCGAATGGCCTCTTTCTGTGCTGTACGGTTTCTTTCTAAGATATTTGCTATGCTAAACCTGTGGCAAGGGTTTTATTTGTGGGATTTGTTTGGTTGGAACGGTGTTTAGCTGTTAAGGTTTATACAATATCATGGTTGTTTTTTTGTAATTGGTAAAAGTTATTGCTAATTTTCTTTCTATACATGTTAATTGTATTCTTAAATAAACTTTGTTTGAGAAACGCTCCCGAGTGGGTCAGTTGAATCATACCTGAAGTGAAACTTCTCATGCTCACCCTAGCCAAATTCAAAGTTCAAAACTTACGATCCAGGTAGATTCATAAAACACTTTGGAGGTTCTGACCTGAGTTATAACATGATGCTCTAACTAAAATAAGAAAAACCTTCTGTCCTTACTCGGTCCATATCACTCTATTCCCTCCCTATTCATGTACCCATCCAGTACATGTCTCTTAAATGTTGCTAATCTGCCCGCTTCCACCACCTCCTCTGGCAGTGCGTTCCAGTCACAGATATTCATGGCTCAACAAGGAGCAGCTTAATATCAAAGGAAGAGGAAGGTAAAATTGTTGGGTGAATCTTCCCAAAAGTGCAGGATTTTTTCACTGCACTGAACAACATTTTAAAAGGGGAGGCAAGACTTGGACAGTCAGCTGGAGGGGCGGAACCTAAAGACGCTGGCGGGACCACAATTCCCAAGAACAGGGCGCCATTTTTAAAGGGCACCCCGATCTCCGACTTAAATAAAAGCTCACCCTTCCCCCACCCCCCCGGAAATCAGGACCAACCCCCCAAGTATTGGGAGACCCGATTTTTTTTTTCAATCGTGGATTCTTTTCATTTTTAACCATTCAGCATTCCTGTCACGACCAACATCCTGCCTGGGTTCAAAGCCAAACATTTCAGCATTCCAACGTGCTGCCTTTCTTTAGTTGTCCTGACAGTCAGGTTTGCAAGGGAAAAAATGTGGTTACTTGTGACAGTTGCGGCCTCTGGCAAAAGAGTTAACTTTGACTCCTGTCAGTTTGCTCACGGTGCACCACAGAACCTGATCACGCGATGAACGTTTTGCAAAAACCACAAATGATCACTTAAAAGCCATAAAAGAAACTCAATGGCAAGATAATAGAAACTTCTAGAAGACACCGAGTCAGTTCCTTTAAACTGCTTTCCACACAATAAGCTAATGGGAACAAAAGTGAATAATGATCCTGGTATAACGATTTAAGTGAAGCATTCCAGACAAGATGCACTTGAGTTACCAACTCAACCAAATTGTGGTGCGCATTCTTTCGCACAGAAAAGAGAATTTGGGGGTCTTGCTTCGTGTCCCGTCATGTTTAATTTGCACTCTGAGACATATGTTTTAATTTTTTTTAAACAAAGACCCATGCAGTTTTAAAAGCTTAAAGTTTATTTATTAGTGTCACAAGTAAGCTTACATGAACACTGCAATGAAATTATTGTGAAAATCCACTAGTCGCCACACTTCGGGTTCACTGAAGGAGAATTTAGTACGGCCAATGCACCCTAACCAGCACGTCTTCCGCACTGTGGGAGGAAACCGGAGCACCTGGAGGAAACCCCCGCAGACAACGTGCAGGCAGTGGCCAGCATTTTACCGGCTCACGGAACGGAATTCTCCGTTGGCCTTGGGTGGAATTGTACGAGCCTTGCCCGAGCGAGGTCATAAAACTCCGGCCAGTGACTCAAGCCGGGAATCGAACCCGGGTCCCTGGTGATGTGAGGCAGCAGTACTGGCCACTGTGCCATCATGCTGCCTGAAAAATGCCAATACTATTTAATCGTCTTATTGTGCACAGATGCGGAACTGCAACTGTGGGCTTCAAATAAAATGTCTAATTAACTTTTATTGCAAAGTGTTCTCAATTTTTACAGTTCAGTTCCTGGGTGACATATCGGTATCAGTCGAAGCAATTTGATCCCAGTGCAATATTACCGTGGATAATAAAATGAAATTGGTATGTGAGATAGGAGACAGCTGCTTCCTGGCTACCAGGGCAGCCTCGTGACTGCTTGAAACCTGGTAATTAGCAGGTACTTGTTTCCTGTTATAATTACAGGTATTTAATAATAGTTTTAACATTGCTACTTTCACCAGTCAGTTTCAGCGAGTTTACGTGCATTTTGTTTCCCTCACTCGCAGGCTTTCAATGAGGACCCATGGCCTCCATCTTCCAGCCCTTATTAAAGCCACTAATTCTACAAATTCCACTTTAATTAAAACACGATAAACATCTGGCTTCTCTTGCAGTTAATTGAGTACTTTGGCCGTAAATTCCTTCAAAATGAATATTTTCTTTTCCATGGGACACTTTACTAGCTGTACATGCCAAATTGCACACAGCTGCATCTTATATTCCATCCAACAAAGGAAATATCAATTCTTCCCCCCCTGCGTTACACCAAACTACATAGGAAGCAACAAATGACACAGAGTAAATGCAATAGAAAATGTTTAACCCTTTCGTTTTGTGGCTGGGAACTGATTCCGCAAAGAACGATCGACTGATTAATATAAACTTAAAGCATTCTTTTCCTTTCAGAAGTTTGGACAAATGCGACAAGGGAAATTCGAGTCCTGGATTAATGCAGGAAATGCAATCCATGACACGTGTTAGATACTGTGTGAGATTCATGATCGGTTGTACATATGTAGGAATTAGAAATCGCACAGAAAGATTTCCATTGACCGCCAAGTGTCAAAGAGCAGGAACACGATTCTCTAACCTCCAAGCTGTGTGTTCCTCGCTGGTGGGAAATGGCGTGTTGTTTGCGAGCGGTGGGATTCTTTGGTCCCGCTGCTGAAATGGGAATTCCCATTGACATCACCCCATTCTGATGGGAAACCTGTGGGTGGGGGGGGTGCACTGCCGGCGGGACATGGAGAATCCCGTCTGCATGAACGGCGGTAGAATGCCGGCCTAGGTAACTGTGCAGGATGATTTCTGCCAATTGTGAGTTCTAAAACAAGTTTGCCATTTCAAAGTGGCAAACATAGCAAATCTTGCCATCATATCCACAATGTTATCAACATAAAGCAACATGTTCCCTCGCCAATACCTGATGCTTTTGTATTTATTTCTCTAGCTCTACAGAAAATAGATTTGTATTTATACAGGCCCAAAGCACTTTACACCCAGTGAAGTATATTTGAAGAGTTCAGGGGCAAAGAAGGAAGCTCTAAAACTGACCCTGCTCAGGTTTCAGGTGGGTTGGTACCTCCATCAATAGCCCCTTTTCAACTTTGGCTGCTGTCCCTCTAGGTCTGGCCCCTGTGGATGCTTCCTCCCCTGATGGCCTCTCCACCAAAACACCACAACCTCCCCTGCATCACCCTCCCCTCTCCCCGGGGCCTCAGCTCTTCTCCCTGTTCTGAGACCTCCCTCCCCCACACTTATCTGGCCGTGGGCTCCTGGAACTTAGACTCTGGGGATTGCCTGCAGTCTCAGCCTTGTCCAATGAAGTTGCTGGCACCTCGGAGCTGCCGGCAATCAGACTGATGGGCAGCTCTCTGAGGCGGGGCTTCTGCCTGACTGATGGGTGAAGTCCCGCCTCCCCAACCAGTTGAAATCTCCAAATAGCAATGGGAAAGCCAGTATCAGCGGCAATGCATTGACCACTGACTCCTCGGGCGACAGGAAGGGAAACCCTACCAACATAAGCACCCTGGCAGCACAGTGGCACAGTGGTTAGCTCTGCTGCCTCACAGCGCTAGGGACCTGGGTTCAATTCCAGCCTCCAGTAACTGTGTGTGTAGAATTTACACATTCTCCCCGTGTCTACGTGGGTTTCCTCCTGGTGTTCCAGTTTCCTCCCACACTCCAAAGATGTGTGGGTTAGGTTGATTGGCCGTGCTAAATTGACCTTTAGTATCAGGGGTAAATGTGTGGGTTATGGGGATAGGGCCTAGCTGGGATTGTTGTTGGTGCAGCCTCGATAGGCCGAATGGCCTCTTTCTGCACTGTAAGGATTCTGGCTCTTTAAAAAAAAGGAGCAGGAGTAATCTATTTGACCCCTTGAACCTGCTCTGCTATTCATTAAGATTGTGCTTAACCTGATTGCCTCTTTGACTCCATTTTTCTGCTGACCCCCAATAACCCTTGACTCCCTTAAAGATCAAAAAAACTGACTAACTCAGCCTTGAAGATATTCAGTGACCCAGCCTCCACGGCTCTCTGTGGAAGAGAATTCCAAAGATCGACAGCCCTCTGAGAGAAAACATTTCTCCTCACCTCCATTTCAATTGGGTGACCCCTTATTTTTTAAACTGTGCCGTCTAGTTAAAGATTCCCCCACGATTGGAAACACATCTCACTATTTACCTTGTCTGACCCCCGTAGAATCTTACATGTTTCAATTAGATCACCTCTTATTCTTCTAAACTTCAACGAGCAGAGACTGTACCTGCTCAAACCTTCCTCATGAGACAGCCCCTTCATCCCAGGAATCAGTCTTTGTTTTTATTCATTCATGGGACATGAGCATCACTGGCCAGCCAGCATTTATTTCCCATCCCTAGATGCCCTTTAAACTGAGTGACCTTTTAGGCCATTTCCGACGGCAGTTGAGAGTCAACCACATTGCTGTGACTCTGGAGTCACATGTAGGCCAGACCAGGTAAGGACGGCAGATTTCCTTCCCTAAAGTACATTAGTGAACCAGATGGGCTTTTCCAACAAACGACAAATGGTTTCATGGTCATCAGTAGATTCTTAATTCCAGATATTTTTTATTGAATTCAAATTCCACCATCTGCCGTGGCGGGATTCGAACTTTCCCTGACTATTCACTCTAACGAATGGATTGGAAACACAAGATTTGTGATTTGATGGCCTGCTATCGATCATTCCCTCTGCTTGCTTGAGTTGCTGATTTTTGCAGTTCTTAAAAATTCTCGTGAACTTGGGCGGGATTCCTGGCTATTCACGCCAGCGGGGTTCCCCCGTCCCGCTGAGGTGAACGGAGATTTGGCTGGGTGCCAAATTCTCTGTACTCTCTGGCAGCAGGTGGGGAGGGGTGGGGAGGAGGGGGCGATGGGGGGGAGGGGGGATGGGGGGGTGGGATGGGGGGGGAGAATGCTAGCCTTACTTAGAAATATTTTAAAAATAGAGAACCAACTCATACTTGAAATAATTTATTGCATCAGACCCAACAAACAGCTAAGGACACAGTGTGCAACTGTATCAGTAATTCAGGTTACAATGTTCACAATACAAGATGGAGTCTTGACTAAAAGTTCACGGTGGCACAGTGGTTAGCACTGCTGCCTCACAGCACCAGGCACCTGGGTTCAATTCCTGGGCTTGGGTCACTGTTTTTTGTGGAGTCTGCACGTTCTCCCCGTATCTGCGTGCGTGTCCTCCAGGTGCTCCGGTTTCCTCCCACAATTCAAAAGATGTGCTGGTTAGGTGGATTGGCCGTGCTAAGTGTTCTCCCTCAGTGTACCTGAACAGGCACCGAAGTCCGGCAACCGGGGGATTTTCACTGTAACTCCATTGCAGTGTTAATGTAAGCCTACTTGTGACACTAACAAATAAACGTAAACTTATCAGGCATATGAGGGGAGGAGAATAATTAGGGGCTTGTGCTGATAGTTAGGTGAGGAATGATAAATGGGCTGGACTGAATGGCCTGAATTTGTGCTGTGTGTTCTATGTAACTGTGGTGCTTTCTGCTATTTGGCCTACTTCTAAGCCTACTTGTGACACTAATAAAAAAACTTAGTTTGAATCTAACAAATCTCAGCTCATTTTTTAAAAAGAAATTGACTCATCTACATCAAACCACAAACTTGGTTTAAAAATTCAAATCACACTTGTTCGGGCAATAAAGAATCTTCAAGTTTTTTTTGTCTTGACAAACATTCCAACTACATTCAGAACACAGTTTTTGTTTAATTAAACTATGTTTTCATCTATTGACTTTCAAATGAATGCCACTGCCGATTCCGATTGTGTTAACTGCAATTAATGTAACTGGCTCCCTGTTTGAAGTTAACATTCTTGTCATTCTACGTACCTCCTGTGAAGGAGGTTTCAAGTGAAACTTTGAAGAAAGAAAACTGGGTTTGACTGTTGCCCCACCTTCTCCTCCAGAGAATATTTCACATTTTTTTCATCCTTTTGTTTGTGCTGTGGTCCGATGAATGTTTCGCTTTCACACAATGCTGGACCATTTGACAGTCTTTCTTGGTTTTGAAACTAGATCCAGTTCTGGCCTCATTGAGGTGGGACGTCAAGCTCGAGTATTTTGACAGCACCGTGATAGCAAAGCAATTATGATACTGCTGAAGTGCCATTAATTTCCTCAAAATGTCATGGTCTTTAACCCGGTAGAAAATGTTTTATCTCGGATATTTTCTATGGAATGTTAATTTACCACAGCCATTAGGATTTGTATAGTTCATAGTTATGGGCAGCACGGTGGTTAGCACTCGTGCTTCACAATGCCAGGGACCCGGGTTCAATTCCCAGCTTGTCTGTGCAGAGTTGGCATGTTCTTGCCATGGCTGCATACGTTTCCTCCGGTTTCCTCCCACAGTCCGAAAGAGGTACTGGTTAGGTACATTGGCCATGCTAAATTCTCCCTCAGTGTACCCGAACAGGCGCCGGAGTGTGGCGACTGGGGGGTTTTCCACAGTAACTTCAATGCAGTGTTAATGTAAGCCAACTTGTGACTGATGTATAAACTTTAAACTTTATTCTGATAAAGACTGCAACTACTGTAGACTTTGCGAATCACCACATGGGTACAATATGATACTATGCCTGATTTAACCTAATGAGTTAAGCTAGAAGTCCATTGTTGTCAATACAGTAAACTCTCGCTGTTTGCGAGTGGTACATTCCATAAAATCTTGTGAACTTTCATCCTATCCAGTTGCATCACAGCTTGGTATGGCTCCTGCTCCGACCAAGACCACAAGAAACTACAAAGGGTTGTGAACGTAGCCCAGTCCATCACGGAAACCAGCCTCCCATCCATTGACTCTGTCTACACTTCCCGCTGCCTCAGGAAAACAGCCAGCATAATCAAGGACCCCATGCATCCTGGTTCTGCTCTCTTCCACTTTCTTCCATTGGGAAAAAGATACAAAAGTCTGAAAACACGTACCAACCGACTCAAGAACAGCTTCTTCCCTGCTGCCATCAGACTCCTGAATGGTCCTATCATATATTGAGTTGATCTTTCTCTTCATCCTACCTGTGACTGCAACACTTCTTTCTGCACTCTATCCTTTTCCTTTTCCCCTGTGTACTACATGAACGGTATGTTTTGTCCGTATAGCACGCAAGAAACGATGCTTTTCACTGTATCCCAGTACATGTGACAATATATCAAATCAAATGGTGAAATTGTTAACAATGAGAGTCAATTAGATAGGTTCCAAAAATGCCGGGACTGCATTGGTTTGTGCAGTTACCGTACTGACAGCAAATTGTGGGACCTGTACACAACAGGAGCCTCTGAGCAATACAAGTATTGAAAATTTTAAAAAGAAACGATCCTCATTTAAGAAAATGAATCAGCTCAAAACTGGCAAAGCAAATCGGTGAATATTTCAAAACTGAACAGCGCCATTGTTGCAGCTGTGCACCAAGAGATTCAGACACTTCCAGATTAATCTCTCTATCTCTGGCTGCACTTCAGCCGCAACTATTCCCGGCACCAAATTCTCACCCCAGTAGGAAAGGTGCTTAAAAGAGAGAATGCAATGTCCAAGGCCAGGACTAATGGAAGGAATCGACTTCCAGAGACCACTCTGCAGAGAGAGAAAATGCAGAGAAGCGAACTTTGCTAACACAATGGGCGATACGGTGTACAAAATGCACAGTACGAGTAGGGCGAATATGAGAACAAGAAAGTGGCAAAAGGCAGGATCTTGCTATCTCCTAAATTTCCATTTCTGCCCAGTGTCACAGTATTGAAATCAAGAATTATCTTTCAAATCACACTCTTAATTCATTGTATCAAAATGGCCAAACCTTACCTCCTTCATTCTTCACTGCCTCCAACAATCCATAAGTTTGTAATACCTGCGTTACGGCATTAACTAACTTCTAATTCTCTGTTTATCTCATTTCCACTGCTATTCTCCTCTGCCTGGTCTATGCCCTGGACTGTTACCCTTGGCCCTTTCCTATCGATTTTTCAATTTAAGGAATATGATGTGAAGGAGGATGGTGTGAGATAACTCTTCTATGTGTGCAGATCTTCAGAAAGAAAAAGAAATGATGCATTGTGTGCACATCTTATTACAAGGCTGCGACATGTCTTGTAGTCTTGCCTGTCATCAACTAACTGGTGCCTTAGTTAGGAGAGCGAGTTGAGAAACTAGAGGAGATCATTCTGATGTCATCGAATATATAAAATAACTAAAACCATAGTTTAAAAAGAGGCCTGTCATCACCTGCTCAGATTTTCACTTCAGTTGCATTTGATTTGATTTTGATTTGATTCGATCTATTATGGTCACATGTATGAGTATACAGTGAAAAGTATTGCTTCTTGTGCATTATGCAGACAAAGCATACCATTCATAGAGTACATAGGGGAGAAGGAAAGGAGAGGGTGTAGAATGTATTGTTACAGCCATAGCTAGGATACAGCAAGATCAACTTAATACGAGGTAAGGCCATTCAAAAGTCTGTTGGCAGCAGGCAAGAAGCTGTTCTTGAGTCGGTTGGTACATGTCCTCAGACTTTTGTATCTTTTTCCCGACAGAAGAAGGTGGAAGAGAGTATGCCCGGGGCATGTGGGTCCTTGATTATGCTGGCTGCTTTTCCAAGGCAGCTGAAAGTGTAGATAGAGTCAGTGGATGGAAGGCTGGTTTGAGTGATGGTCTGGGCTTCGTTCATGACCCTTTGTAGTTTATTGCAGTCTTGGTCGGAGCAGAGGCCATACGAAGTTATGATACAATCAGAAATTATGCTTTCTATGGTGCATCTATAAAAGTTAGTGAGAGTGGTAGCAGACATGCCGAATTTCTGTTTTCAGCATTCTGTTATTGTTTAGAAGATGAAGTTGGACTCCTGTGGGCTTGAGGTGAATAGTTATGATATTTCAATGGGCTGTGTTAGGGTTAGTTATACTTTTTTAGTTCAATCAAAAGAGACAGCAATTAAACATATTTTCAAAACGAACATCATTTTGTTTAGCTAAGTTGTTAATAATGTTACTATTTATAAAATTAAATTTATTATAAATTCTGGCACATGTACTTTAATGAAAAGTAATTGAAGTATTCCACATAATTTTTTAAATCAAATCATTAAAGAAGGAACAAGACTTAATGGTTTTACATTAGAAGGCTGCACCAGTAATTCTAACAATTGCAATGGAGCTAGTCTACTTGAACCTGTATCAGATGTTTTACACTTAGACTATAAGACCATAGGATATAGGAGCAGAATTAGGCCATTCGGCCCATCAAGTCTGCTCTGCCATTCAATCATGGCTGATATGATTGTCATCCCCATTCTTCTGCCTTCATCCTGTAACCCTTATTGATCAAGAACCTATCTATCTCTGTCTTAAAGACACTGAATGACCTGGCCTCCACAACCCTCTGTGGCAATGAGTTCCACAGATTCGCCACCTTCTGGCTGAAGAAATTCCACCTCATCTCAGTTTTAAAGGGGCTGTCCCTTCAGTCTGAGGTTGTGCCCTCGCTTTCTAGTGTCTCCCACTTGTAAAGACAACGCAAGCACCAGCATTGTCTCAGATGCACTCTACCTATAATGTAGGCAAATGGAAACATTCCACTGCTGGTCTAAGCGTCCACTGAAGTATTGTACAGATTTCCTGCCAGAAGTTCCATTTACAAAGCAACTGTACCTAAGTAATTGCAGTCCAAGCTTCTTACACACTTAGTGAAAACCGACACTTCATTTATCCAATTATTCCACCCCACTTACGACGCGTGTGCTGATCCGATTAGCAGTAATGAATCTCGTAAGTGCCCAAGAATGAAAGATATTTACCAATCTTAAGTCGAACAGAAGGCTTGTATTAGGCAATTACGATAGAAAAGCAGACTATTGAGTTCACTAAGACTGAGTCTATTGTACTGATTCAGACAGAGGTTCTGAAAATGGATCTGAGCAGTAATGACAGCTCACTACAGCTGTTGCACCTAATGGCGATTACTTAGTAAAAATGCACGGATCAAGAGAGCATTGTGCATTCCACAGGAGTATTCCCATTAAGAGGCTCCTTGTCTGCTCCCCAGAGTTGTATGATGCTGCTTTTCATGTCTAACCCGAAAATGTTTAGGAAGGACGTCTCTGGGAGAAGAGCGGCTAACTTGCAAGACTCAGATGATCAAATCTCAAGTTCGATATTGGAACTTGGATTCTTCTGCCATGTCCAAGATATCAGAGAAAGCAGTCACATCTTCCACACGCACATCTCTTCTAGCTGATCAGAAAAGGCATTGTTGACCTTAGACATGCTTGACGCACGAACATGTGGATTAGGAGCAGGGATAGGCCACTAATCTCCTTGAATCACCAAGTGATCTATAATAAAAACAGAAAATGCTGGAAAATCTCAGCAGGTCTCTGAGGAGAGAAGAGAACCAATGTTTTGAGTCTAGATGACCCTTCGTCAGAGCTGAGAGCAAAGACACTCAGCAGAGATTTACACTATTGGGGTGGGGGGGCAGGTGCTGGTGTGGAATTGGCCAAAGGGAATGTAAATGAGAATACAGAAGGCTGAGAAGGTGCTAAGAGTGTCCATGAAGTGATCAGAATGCGAGAATGGCAGAACAGAGGTACAGATTGTTAAAGGACTGCCTGAGGAATGTGGCAGTTGCCCTGAAGTGTATGTGTGTATGTGGGAGGGGGGGGGGGGAGAGGGTGTGGAAGGAAGGAGAGCTGGAATAAAGAATTGGAAAAATAGAAATGAGAAAGAAGAATGATAAAATGGATGAATGAGATGAAATGAAATGAAACGAAATAAATGGAAATGGGGTGAAGGTGGAGGAGAGAGTTCATCCTCTGAAATTGTCAAACTCATCTATAATGATCTATAATGCCCTACCACCTAAATGAAATTAAGAAAAATTTTGGGAAGATGGGAAGAAACAGTCACACAGGATAGACAGGATATTAAGTCTTGGTCCAAAAAAGAAAATGCTGGAAAACCTCAGCAGGCCTGGCAGCATCTGTCAGGAGAGAAAATAAGTTTGACAAAGGGTCAGCTCTTTTCTCTCCTTACAGATGCTGCCAGACCTGCTGAGATTTTCCAGCATTTTCTCTTTTTTGGTTTCAGATTCCAGCATCCGCAGTAATGAGCTTTTACTAAATCTTGGTCAACTGATGCATTTTAATAGCAATAGATAGAACACCGAAAATATGAACTTTCAAGTTACTGTTGGTGATATTAGTCAATTAATAACTGTTGCTTTATGTGCCTTTGTCCACTATTTTCATGGAGACAATGAATGATTCCAAATATTGGATGTCGTGCCCAGTACAGGCTTGTCACTTTATAAACTATCGGTTAATACTTTTAAAAATTGGATGCAAACAAGCTGTTAAGGTGGCGACTACAAATCAGTGACAGAGGGTATCAGGTCTCCACTGAATACCTAATTAAATATAGACATAAGTAAGGGTGCCTCACAGCCATTTGTGGAATTAATATATCTCATTGTTTCAGGATTTCGCCTAAAGACTATGGAGTTTCCAGACTGCCTGTCTCCATGTTTCATACTGGACAAAAGGGAAACTTGAAAGCCATAGAATCATAGAATCCCTATAGTGCAGAAGGAGGCCATTTGGCCCATCGAGTTTGCACCGACCACAATCCCACCCAGACCCTATTCCCGTAACCCCTTATTTTTACCCTGCTAATTCCCTGACACTAGGGTTAGTTTAGCATGGCCACGCAGACACGGGGAGAACATGCAGACTCCACACAGACAGTGACCCGAGGCCGGAATTGAACCCGGGTCCCTGGCGCTGTGAGGCAGCAGGGCTAACCAAAGTGCCACCGTGCCGCCCAATGGCCACGATCAACTTCCCACTTTATCATAATGGCGTCCGCCATCCAAACTAGACTGGGTGAGCCTTGGAAGTTTAACCCAGTGGTCATGTTATTGAAGCTGATTTCAGGGACTTCAGGCAGGACCCGGCAGATCAATAAGAACCACCAGCCATCAGCCAGTCTGAGAAACAGACTTTGAATAACACTGCAATCATCAAGCAGCCAAAATGTTTAATGTGTTCCAGTTTCAAATGGCATCTGAGAACCAACCATCTGGATATTTGACTGCAAGAAACCTCACAACCTGATATTACAAAATCTTCACTTTTTCTTTAAATCAGCAAACCCATTCAAGAAGCCACAGGCCTGACATGTGGGAGACCAGAATCATATATCTGAGTCTGAATTAACAGTAATCTGCAAAAGTGCATGATATTTCCCTGCATCCAATCATTTTGTGTGCGTGTGGATCTGAGAACGAGTGTGTGAGAAAGTTTGGGGTGAGTGCGTGAGAATAATTAACTTTATTTTAATATTGTGGAAGCTTGCTGCTGAATTATTTAATTGGAATACACACAACAAAACAAAGGAGATAGTTATCAATTTCAGGAAGTGTAGTGGAGGATATGATCCTGTCTACATCAATAGAGATGAAGTGGAAATGGTCAAGAGCTTCAAGTTTCTAGGTGTCCAGATCACCAACAGCCTGTTCTGGTCCCTGCGTGCCAACGCTATAGTTGAAAAAGCCCACCAATGCCTCTACTTCCTCAGAAGACTAAGGAAATTTGGCATGTCTGTTACGACTTTCACCAACCTTCACAGATGCACCATAGAAAGCATTCTTTCCCGATGTATCACGGCTTGGTATGACTCCTGCTCTATCCAAGACCGCAAAAAACTACAAAGGGTTGTGAATGTAGCCCAATCCATCACGCAAATCAGCCTCCCATCCATTGACTCTGTCTACACTTCCCGCTGCCTCGGAAAAGCAGCTAGCATAATTAAGGACTCCATGCACCCCGGACATTCTCTCTTCCACTTTCTTCCATCGGGAAAAAGATACAAAAGTCTGAGGTCACGTACCAACCGACTCAAGAACAGCTTCTTCCCTGCTGCTATTAGACTTTTGAATAGACCCACCTTGCACTAAGTTGATTTTTCTCTACACCCTAGCTATGACTGTAACACCACATTCTGCACTCTCTCCTTCTCTGTTTATGGTATGCTGTGTCTGTATAGCGTGCAAAAAACAATACCTTTCACTGTATACTAATATATGTGACAATAATAAATCAAATCAATTCCATTGCAATAGAAACCAGCCGGCAACATTGTGATTTATAGAATTGTCAAGACAATGAACGAGCCGATAGCAACAAAACTTTTTCTAAAAAGGAATTAAAACTTGCTTTGTGGTCTTTATGTGAATGGGCAGCAAAACAAATGCATGTTCGGGATGTGTTTATTCTTCACAGGTTCCTGTCTTTTTTTTCAGCATTAGGTAGTATTAGACTCCTTCTGAATAGCTGGAAGCTAAAAAAGAAATAAGTTATGATATGATCCCTCAGCGATCATTTGTCATTGTGTTAAGAGACAGCTTTGGCGCGAGTAATGATAACTTTATTCAAAAGAAAAGACACAGTTAACAGTTTAATTACCAGCTTTTACAGCAAAACGTGTCCGATGACAGCCAAATCTACAGCCTGCATCAACAACAGATCTTATCTCTGACCCCCAATATCCGCAACATCCTCCAATATTTGCAACACCTGACCTGGAACTGACTTCCCTTTTTACCTTGTCCGTTGTTCCTTTTGTACTTGGAATTACAAAACTGCTGGAAACCACATACTTAAAATAAGGGCCTATAGAATACACAGCCAGACACCATAAACACTGGATACCTCAAATTCTCCTCATCTTTGCTTGTTCCTGGGTTATTTTTTTCAGTGCATCTGCGAATTCTAATGAACAGTGCAACGCTTTTGTTTTCCCTTCGAGAGCAACAACAAGGCATTTACCACAGAGAAGCCGTACTCCTCGTCACTGGCCATCCCTTGTGTCCATAATGATTCCCCTTTGTGGATGGCTGGGTGGAAGTGAGACATCAGTTGGCTCTGGTTGTTCGCAGATGGCTTATGAGCCATTATCGTAGCCTTGCAGGCTATCCCACAGAGAGGACATTGTTTGTCGGCCAAAAGAAGGGGAGACAGATTGTTGGCTCAAACAGTTACCCTCTCTCTCCGCCTCTCTTGGACATTCTCTCTGAATGGCTACTGTTGTTGATTGGAAGGTCTTGACCACATTTTTGACAATGGATCTTGATATTGGTTGCGAATGGACATTATCTTCTCACCCCCAGCATAAATGCCTTGCTCCAATATTAAAGTACAAGAGAATTCTTTATTCTGAACAGAGCTGGAGTAATTCACAGAGATAGGGAGGCATAAGGCCATGAAGAGAGTTAAACACAAGGATGAAACTTGAAAATTGGAAGTAAAGTTAGTTTGCACTGCTGCCTCACTGTGCCAGGGACCCAGGTTCAATTCCAGCTTCGAGTAACTATCTGTATGGAGTTTGCATGTTCTGCTCATGGGCTGTCCTCGGGTACTCTGGTTTCCTCCCACACTCCAAAGATATGTGGGTCAGGTTGATTGGTCATGTTAAATTGCCCCTTGGTGTCACAGGATGTGTGGGCTCGGGGGATTAGTGGGGTAAATACGTGAGCTAACAGGACTAGGGCCTGGGTAGGATGCTCAGTGCATCGGTCGGTGCAGACTCGATGGATTGAATGGCCTCCTTCCTCACTGCAGGAATTCTGTTCTACCAAAACCGGGCTAGTAGGTGACGGGTCTTAGGCAGTTCCTTGGCAATCTTGGTGGTCAATTGCAGAGTCCAGTTTCGGTGGGGGGCAGAGCAGGAAAGTCCTGACTGTCACTCCTTGATCTCAGCTCAGGGTGGCATCAAGAGCCAACAATTAGCCTGAAGATGTCTTTGTTATTAGAGAGATTGGAGATTAGCAGGGTAAATACGTTGAGTTACAGAAATAGGGTCTGGGTGGGATTGTTGTAAATGCAGACTTGATGGGCTGAATGGCCTCTTTCTGCACTGTATGGATTCTATGATTCTATGAATGGAAAACAGGGAGCCATAGTAAGTCAGCAAGGAAAGGGGTTATGGATAGATGGGGTTACTCTGGGATGGGATAGGAGCAGCAGAGCTTTGTCTGAGTGCCAGATAATGAAGCAGATAGAATCATAGAATCTCTACGCTGCAGAAGGAGACCACAACCCCACCCAGGCCCTATCCTGTAACCCCACGTAATTACCCTGCTAGTCCCCCTGACACTAAGGGGCAAACTTACCATGGCCAATCCACCTAACTAGCACACCTTTGGAGTGTGGGAGGAGACCAGAGCACCCGAAGGGAAGCCACGCAGACACAGGGAGAACGTGAGAGGTTGAAAGTTTCAACAAGGTAGCAGCGAAGGCAGTTGATGTTACTGCAACATTAGTATGTTTTTCGTAGGACAGACTATGCAGTCAACTTTGGCACTGAACAGAAAACCAAAATTGTGACCAAGAAAGCTACACCCTGAGGTTATTTGTGTCAAATGGCATGAGGAGGCCCCTGAGGAAAAAATAATTCCGAATCAGAACCACCAGGTTAATTAAAGAAAAACAGCTCCAGCTCCATGTGACGATGTAGAAAATGATGATGAAGGAATTTGTATTACAAACATACGAAATACATAGCTCATTCAGCTAGGCTACATGGATTATAAAGATGAAGAAAAGAACAGCTCTACTTACCTTTTATCCAATTAACATCTCAGGAAATATTCAGCTAAACTGTTTTTTTAAAGTGCATTTATTAGTGTCACAAGTAGGCTTACATTAACACTGCAATGAAGTTACTGTGAAAATCCCCTAGTCCACTCTGGCACCTGTTCGGGTACACTGAGGGTGAATTTAGCATGACCAATGCACCTAACCAGCACGTCTTTCGGACTGTTTGAGGAAACCGGAGCACCCAGAGGAAACCCACGTGGACACGGGGAGAACGTGCAGACTCCGCACAGAGAGTGACCCAAACCGGGAATTGAACCCGGATACCGGGCGCTGTGAGGCAGCAGTGCTAACCACCGTGCCGCCGTACCATCTGGTAAAGAATATGACAAACACAAACAAAAATCCAATAAATTGGCTGCTCTGCATTTGTGCATGCAGTACACAATCTACCTTAAAGAGAGGTTTCTTTGCTTGTTTTCTTGAACCACATTTCGAAGATGATCAATTTATTCAGGCAGTACAGCTTTAAGAATATCTACATATTGGAGTAACTGCACAACTCTGTGAAGGACGCTTTTCTCTCCGTTCCCATCCTAGCTTCCAGTGAAAAATGTACTGAGATATCCCTCATCTTGAGAAAAGCTCGCAAATCATCAGATGAAGACAAATGGAATTAGATGTGGCCTGAGAAACCACATTTGGAGAAAGAAGGTCAGAGATGGAATGAGGGACTGATAGAAACTGGTTTGCCCTTTCACACACCCCCGCCCCTGGGAAAATCTCTTAGATGCCATCTGCAGAAGCCAACAATCCCGTTATATTCCGACTGCGTGGTGTGCCAACTGATTGAGTTTTATTTGAGGAATAAGACAGGAGACAACCCAAAGTCATATCCATTGAAAGACCGTCAAAAAGGAATCCGGTTTTTTGCTGTGCCAGTGATACGCTTTTGATTAAGTTTATCTAAAATATGCTTTTTGTCATCGAAAGGATGTGAGACAGATGTAAAGCTATAACATTCCGATGTCCAGACAATGAAGTTGCAGCGTACTTGCTCATTCTGACTTTATTTGCACAGCTCCCCTTCTGGCAGGAGGACAAGTGATTTGAGATGCTGACTTCATCCCTGTCCCACAAAGTGTTGCAATAATGAACTATTCCACTTAGCAACCCAGCCCTGGATAGGCAAACATTACAATGAATTTCAATTGAATGCTGAAAGCGCTAATAATATAATCCCTGAACCATTGGAGTACAATGCTCTGGGGGATATTTAAAGTTTTCAATACTTTTTCTTTGCACAAATATACTTTATTCATAAAATATCTGAAAGAACATTACAAACATTTCAAAATGGCCACCACAGAAAGTGCAATGATCTTCAAGTTTTCTGCGTGGATCACGTTGCGTTCTCAGAGGCTTCAATACAATCAAATGAACATTACAGACATTTCAAAAGGGTCATTATATAAAGCACAGTGGCATTCAAGTAGTGTACATAGTTCATGTTGCACTCTGTGGTGCTTCAATACAATTGCGATACATGTAATATTCACTGCATACATTCAGTGTGAGTCATACAGCCCAAGGACCCATATACAATACCCCTCCAATAGCTTTTTTTACTCCATTCTTAAAGTAACAAAGTCAATGCTCAGAGTGGGATTGGGCAAACCCAAATCCATTCCTTGCTTGCTCCAAAAACCAAATTCAAATTCCAATTCATGATCCACAAACAAGAGACAAACAAGATCCAAGCTGACAAGAAAAGGCATCGCACCCCATCTTGGACTTCTTAGCCAAAAGGCCGAGAAGCAATATCGTTCCATTTTTAAAAAGTTTATATCCAATCAAAAACCAAATTAGTCCAATCAAAGTTCCTACCAGAGAGACATTACAGATCCAAGCTGACAAGACAGGCCCCACTTTTCCTGTCTTGGGCTCGATCAGCAAGATCCAAGATGATAGGACCAGGCATTAAACCTCCTCCAGTGCTTGATCTGAGTTTCATCTTAGCCAAAAGGCATAGATGGTATTTTTAAAAATTGTTTCAAATGAAGCCTCAGTGTAACCCCATTGACTTTTATCAAGTGTAGGATCACAATTCTACAATTGAGTTTTTTTCACTTGATCTTAGACAAAGGGAAATATATAAAAAAACAAATACATGCTCCATAACGGAAGTTCAAACAACTAGCTCCTTATGACCTTCCACCCTTTTTGGGTAAGTGTAAAGATAGATCATCACCTCCCTACATATTGTTCATTCAGGTACCATTCGGAAAAGTAAATTTAACATACAGGTACATTTTGTAAAGTTCCCATTTTCCCAAGTTTACAGCAGGACATTTTCTCATCACAAACCAGATGCAAATGTGACTGCATACAAAAAGAAAAAGGTACAAATTTAGAGACTAGCCAATGAGCAGTACTGTGGCACAGTGGTTAGCACTGCTGCCTCATAGTGTCAGGGACCCAGGTTCAACTCCAGCCTTGGGTGACTGTCTGTGTGGAGTTTGCATGTTCTCCACATGTCTGCTTGGGTTTCATCCCACAGTCCAAAGATGTGCAGGTGAGGTGGATTGGCCATGCTAAATTACCCCTTTGTGGCCAAAGGTGTGCAGGTTAGGTGGATTAGCCATGGTAAATGCATGGGGTTTTAGGAATACGACTGGGGGTTGCTGGGTAAGAAGCTTTTTGGAGAGTCAGTGCAGACTCGATGGGCCGAGTGGTGTCCTTCTGCACTGTACAGATTCTATAGGATTTTATGCCAATCAGATTAAATCAATGGGGCACATGGCTTAAAATGAAATATACAGAAAGTTATACAGCGGTGTTGCTGAACCAAGAACTAGCTTGATAAAAGCATAGGGTGCAGTACCACCACTACTGTTCCCAAGTACAATGGTTTTCCACGCAGCTCTTGCGGTGGGGGGAGTTGCCTGAGTGGGCATAAGAACATAAGAAATAGGAGCAGGAGTAGGACATCTAGCCCCTCGAGCCTGCCCCGCCATTCAATAAGATCATGGCTGATCTGATAGTGGTTTAGTTCCACTTACCCGCCCGCTCCCCATAACCCTTAATTCACTTATTGATCAGAAATCTATCTACCTGTGACTCAAACACATTCGAGGTAGCCTCTGTGGTGAACCATAGATGGTTACCACTATGGGTACTGAACCATAGATGGTTAGCACTATGGGTACTTGTTACTGTTGTCACTGTTGGGGTTAGGGTTGGTATTGTTCTGTGGTACACTCCGGTTGGCTCCACCTACCTGTAGGAGTATAAAGGTCACTGCACTGCCTGGTGACCCTTTAGTCTGGGATTGTATAGTTATGCAGTATGCTCCATTCTTGTTACTAATAAAAGCCTTTATTTCCCGGGTACGATTCAGCCTCCCGAGTGATTTAATCGCGCATCAGCCTCCACTGCTTCAATGGGCAGAGAATTCCAGAGATTCACTACCCTCTGAGAGAAGAAGTTCCTCCTCAACTCCGTATCTAAAATATCTCAACTCGGCATCTAAAATATTGGTGCACTTCTGAAGACCACTTGCAAATATTGACTCACTCATGGAGACTACTATCCTCTTTGTGAAAGATAGCCACCAGCAAGGGGAAGCAGTGCCGGGAAGAGTTTTATTCCACATAAATAACACGGTAGCAGGTCAACATGTTGAAATAAAGATAGATGCAAGACGCTTCAAGGTACTGTGCTTGTGCGTTATCCCTCTCCCTCTCCACAGACAGATAATTGCTGATTTGCTGATCACTGGGGATTGGAACCTCTAGCCAAACATTATCACCAACATTGTCAATACTGAGATAATACAGGGATGTGCGACAGCTTTATGACGGCGATTTATGGGAGTCATAGCTGCAGGTCTGTGAGGCCATCTGCTTTCATTTTATTTCATGGTGTTTGGGAAGTCCTTCACACCTATACATTCCACTTGAGAAACAAACCTATTGGTAACTTCTTATCAGGAAAATTTAAGGACTAACGTAAGTGATGCCTGCCACAGTTTGACAAACTCGCAGGGAGTCAAATCTTTGGATTACTGTCACCATGTGAATGAATTAAAAATACTTGATACATTTACCATTACCTGGCCTTTGCTACCTTTGTCTCAATGCATGGTTCTGCTGGTTTTCAGGTTCATGTCTTGCAGTAAACATCTTCCTGATTAACTTTAAGTGTTTTAGTTTTCATTTACATGTTTTGCTCTAATTGTTGTTTTCTGTAAATTTAAGTTTATTTATTAGCGTCACAAATAGACTTACATTAACGCTGCAATGAAGTTACTGTGAAAATCCCCTAGTTGCCACACTCTGGCGCCTGTTTGGGTACACAGAGGGAGAATGTAGCACGGCCAATGCACCTAACCAGCACGTCTTTCGGACTGTGGGAGGAAACCGGAGCACCAGGAGGAAACCCACGCAGACATGGGGAGAACGTACAGACTCTGCACAGACCCAAACTGGGAATCGAACCCGGGTTCCTGGCACAGTGAGGCAACAATGCTGCCACCCCCATACTCATTGATTGCACATTCTGTTTTGAAAAGTACGAGTTGTCTCTCCCCCCCCATTAGGTCTTAACTGTGCCACACACAGAACAATTCATAGCCGAGCAAAGCAATTTAAATCTCAATTCCATGAATCCATTACATGATGCCTCGATAGCTCAATACTAAACTCTGATGGATTTCCTGTCTTTTTTCCTTGTCTGCTCACCTCAAGAAGTTATTTTCACTTGACTGTTTTCCCCAAAATGTTTTGTCAAAACATTGTTTTGTGCTGATGAATAAATACCCAATGTGGACTGCATGACTCGATGGGCTGACTGGCCTCCTTCTGCACTGTACATATGAAGGAAATTCTGTGTCAATCACTCTCCAAACCTGTGGTAATATCATGTGCAAGTCAACTTTTACTGCTGCGTAAACTGTACACAAATAATCCTCCCTTTAGCTCAATCTTGTTTTGTCATGGTACAACAACTTATATTTACCACCTTTAACCAGAATAAAACACCCCAAGGCAATTTGAGGGGGCGTTATAAAACAAAATATGACACTAAATCAGATAGGAAGAAATGAGGACGGGATTCTCCAGTCCCTCCTACCCCAAGACCAGAAATTCCTGTCCGAGGTCAACGGATCTCTCAATGATCTGTCATATTTTCCGTCCTGCCCGTGACCATTTCCACAGCGGGCAGGACCGGAACATTTACCCCCTACATCGGATGACCAAAGGTGCAAGGAATGGTGGCACAGTGGCAAGCACTGTTGCCTCACAGCACCAGGGACCCAGGTTCGATTCCCGGCTTGGGTTACTGTCTGTGTGGAGTTTGCACATTCTCCCCGTGTCTGCGTGGGTTTCCTCCAGGTGCTCTGGTTTCCTCCCACAGTCTAAAGATGTGCGGGTTAGGTAGATTGGCCATGCTAAATTGCCCCTTTGTGTCAGGGGGACTATCTAGGGTAAATGCATGGGGTTATGGGGATAGGGCCTGGGTGGGATTGTGGTCGGTGAAGACTCAATGGACCAAATGGCCTCCTTCTGCATTGTAGGATTCTCAAAAAAAGAATGCCTTAAGGCAGGAAATTGAGGTCAGCGGATGGGGAGGTTTAAGGAGAGAATTCCAGAGTTTAAGGCGTTGGTAACTGAAGGCACAGTCACCAATGGTGGAGCATTTAAAATCAGAGATACTCAAGAGGCCAGAATTAGAGGAGTACAGGATATCTTAGGAGGTTGTGGGGCTGGAGGAGATTATAGAGATATGAAGGGACAAGCCAAATGGGGATAGAAAACAAGGATGAGAATTTAAAAATCAAGATGTTGCTTGACCACGAGAAAATATAGGTCAACGAGCACAGGGGTGATAGGGGAACAGGACTTGATGTGAGTTAAGACACAGGCATTACAGTGTTGCCTTGAGAAGGGTGAGCCTTGTACATGATCCTCTGTAGTGATGATGCTCCCATGATGGTGTTAGGCAGAGAATTTCAGAGACATTAAAGCAAGGGTGACCCATGTATTCATGTGAGATAAATGATACCCTGCACAATCAACTGTCATTGAGAAACTTCAATTTCTTAACAGTAATTTTTTTTTTGTAAAATCAACACTTTTCCATCGCTGGAAGCCTCTGCCAGTGGAAAAAAAAATAATTAATGGGAATTTTCCTAATAATAACGGTTTGCATGCAAGAACCAAGCCCTGAGTTGGGCTGACAGCAAACAGAACATACCAAAGAGACCACAGAAATGTCCCTCCTTGTTATGACAGGCCCAAACCCAGACAGGCAGGTGAAGCTGTACTAATTTGGATTAGAAGATTTGCCATTCAGGGACATCAATCCTTGAGGTTTGTATCTTTGTCTTAAAGATAAAATTAAAAAGTCAGGCAGCTTTATCCTGTAATTAGGGCAGGATTGTTGGTTAGAAATTAATCCCAGGGCATAAAATCAAAATTGGCCCACAACACCATGGTTGCTTAAGTTTTTGATTTATTTATTTCACTTGATTTATATACATCACTGTGGCCTATAATTATTTTGTTTGTTACTAATACTGAGCAAATGCTTTCAATGTTCACATGACATTTCTCTGCCCACTAGTTTCATGGAAATACCAATCTTTCTGGATTGGTTTGTAAATGGGTTTGTCGTCATATTAAAATGCGTTAAATGTTTTTTTGCAAAGGTAAGCCATCATTCCTAGACTTATATGTTCACTAATATTGAGAATGGTGAGTGTACAGGCTGTGAAAATCTTGTTTTGCTCCCCACGCATTAATTAATTCACGGGGTGGCACGGTGGCATGGTGGTTAGCACTGCTGCCTCACAGCGTCGGGGACCCAGGTCCAATTCCAGCCTTGGGTGACTGTGTGGAGTTTTCATGTTCTCCCCGTGTCTGCATGGATTTCCTCCGGGTGCTCAGGTTTCCTCCCATACTGCAAAGGTGTGCGAGTTATGCCGATTGGCCACGCTAAATTGACCCTTAGGCTGGTATTTTACCACCTCACTCGGGCGAGATTGTAAAATCCTGCCCGAGGAGGACGGGGATTTCCCCGGAATCGGGGTGGGCAAGGCGGTATTCCGGCCTTAGTATCGGGGGCTCAGCTGGGTAAATACATGGAGTTATGGGGATAGGGCATGAGTGGGATTGTGGTCGGTGCAGCTCAATGGGCCAAATGACCTCCTTCTGCACTGTAGGGATTCTATGAATTCCTGTTATTCCCTTGAGATACACATACCAGGATAAACCTGTGTGGAGAAAATCTTTTTTTGATGTGATGTAATCTTTAGACTGTTTCCAGGTCCAGACCTCCTGAGGTCTTGACTTGATCGATTTTGGGTGATTTCAACTCTGAGTGATAGAGAAATGTTCGAGCGGGGGCCAGAATGAAATCTATTCAAGCATGAACAACACTTCACTATATTACACCTAAACAATCACTTTACACAAAGATACCAGTAAATGCTTTAAAGTTGGTTATTTTAACTTTTGCCAGTGGTATAAAATGGGTGTAAATTATCAGTCACCCATTATGATTTCAATGTCAAGGAGTGCCAGACAGGTTGCTTACTCGGAGATAGATTTGATATTGTCTGCTTCACATTCACCACCAAAAGTTCAAATTGTCCCCAAAGACTTTACTTGTGGATTTGTCACTTTGCACGCGGGTCAAATTGATCTTTGGCAGTAGCATAAAATGGGCAATAAACCACCAGTTGCCCTCTTTACAGACTACCCCATTTATTGTTCTTTAATATCAGTGGAAGAATAAATTAAACTGAGTGAAAATTGCTCTGCTTATTCACTATCACCCATTTTGCTCTACTGCCCAAGACCAATTTCTCCCCTGTAGTGTATCATCAGCTACATGCGTGCAAGGGTTTGGGCACGAGGATTGGGTGCCAAAATGCCAATTTGCCAGAGGGCTGAGTGTTGTGGAGGATTCAGATAAAGACTCTGAGAGCCCAGGCTACCGAAGACAGCTGAAGGGGATATGCCAGGAGGTGCTAGGTACACTGGGTAGGCCTCCCAGAGAGCTTTGTAGAGGAGTCAGCACATGAAGGAAGCCAGCTCCAATTTGTATTGAGGCGTTGCATAGAGCATTGAGACCATAGTGAGTGGCCAGCTTCATGAACATGACAGTGGCACCCATTACAATGGAGTTTCTGTTGCCACATCTAACAAGTTCCCTGGCAGCTCACGCTACTGCTCATCGGTTTGCCTCTATGGGGGTTCAAATTGGGGAAGTGATGGTGCAGTGGTATTGTCACTGGGAGACCCACAGACCCAAGGTAATGCTCTAAGGACCCAGGTTCAAATCCCACCATTGCAGATGGTTAAATTTGAATGCAACAAAAATCTGGAATTAAAAGTCTAATGATGACCATGAAACCATTGTCAATTGTTGTAAAAATCCATCTCGTTCACTAAAATGGGTGGCACGGTGACACAGTGGTTAGCACTACTGCCTCACAGTGCCAGGGGCCCGGGTTCGAGTCTACCCTTGGGTGACTGTGTGGAGTCTGCATATTCTCCATACGTCTGCATGGATTTCCTTTGGGTACTCCTGTTTCCTCTCACAGTCCAAAAATGTGCATTTTAGGTGGATTGGCCATGCTAAATTGCCCCTTAGTGCCCCAGATGTGTAGGTTAAATGGATTAGCCATGGGAAATTTGTGGGATGATGGGGATAGGGCGGCGAAGAGGGCCTGGGTAAGTCACTCTGTCAGAGAGTCAGTGCAGACTTGATGGGGTGAATGGCCTCTTCATGGGGTGAAACCATGATCAGGCAGGGAATGAGCCTAGCCCATTGCACTTGGGGTGTGCTATCACCTGCGAACATGGTTTGCCTAAGCTAGGATAGAGTAAATGGTCAGGATAGCCAATGAGATTAAACCGAGACTTTACCTGATGCAATTTTTCAAAGACATCTTGGCCTTTTGGCTAAGAAGAAGCTTTAGATCAAGCCGGGAAGGGGTGCAATGCCCCATCCTGTTAGCTTGGATCTTGTTTGATCGAGTCCAATATGGAATGTAGTATCTTGTCTTGTCAGCTTGAATCTGATTTGTTCCTCAAGTGGGAACCATGATTGAAATTGATTTGAATTGGCCTTTCTGAAGAGAATTAAAGTACCGAAAGGTACCAATGAAAATGGCCTTTTCTGCACAGTAGGCATTCTATTCTACTTTACTCTACTTGAATCTCTAACATGGGAATGTAGAAGCATGGGAGCAGGAGAGGAATTATTTACATCTTCGAGTCTGTTCCACCATTCAGTGAGATCATGGCTGATCTGCGATTTAACTCCATGGGCGGGATTTTCCAGCCACGCTCGCCACAAGGCCGAAAATACCCACCCGAGGTCAATGGAGCTTTGCATGGTCCGCCCTGTTGTACCTGTTAATTCTCAGATACTTTCAACCAGTTTACTTACTCCAAGGTTTTACCCCAGTGCCCTTATTTGCAAGGTGGACAAAGGACAAACACAAGTAAAGGTTCAACAAGTTTATTAATAATAACACTATTAACCCTTAAATTACCCACATAAAACAAGAGGATACCCCAGATCCAAGTATACTACCCGTAAAGATGGCTTGGTTAAACTGCAGGCCCGATTCTCTGAGTCCCTCTGGTCTGTCGTCACGAAGGTGAGTCTCGATGGCCGCTTCTTCCTTCCTTCCTTCCTTCTCTGGTCAGTCTTCCGAATGGTCACGGCCGCCTCCCCTGTCGAGTCTTCGCTGCAGTGTGCCTCTGAATGTGTCCCTTTATCCCCAGCCTGCTTGCCTTTCCAGAAACTTCTCTGGTTTCCGGCCAATGAGGTCCCAGAAGGGGGTTCCAATACCCAGTGGGTTTCTTGATGTCTGCCTGACAGGACACCAGGGTCCGCCCCCCAGGTGTCCATCTCCATGTTGTTGAACTTGTTATCAGGTAAGCTTTCTACAGGATCTCTTGGTGACAGAAAGTTTGGCCCGATCTGGGCTTCTAACAATAGACCGATGCATTTCAATGAGGTGCCATGATCTCCTGCTAAGTCTCAAGTAGAGTGTAATGACCTTTGATGGGTGGTTGATGGGTCAGGCCCAGACACATTTGTGTATTGTACAATTGGCCTGCCTGCGGTGTGACTGTGTTTGATTTCAAAATGCTGAATTCTTTAATTTAGGATATCCAATTTTATCAGCCTTAAAACTAGGCCCTGTTTATATCACCACAGCCCTATCGGGCTATAATTCCCATGACGGGACAGGAAATTCTACCCCATATGTTCCCCATATCCCTTAATACTTTTGGTTCATAGAAATCGATCAATCTCAAGTTTTAAAATCAACAACTAACCAGCATGCTCGTGTAATAGAGTTACAAACTTCTCCCAAGCTTTGTTTATAGAAGTGTTTCCTAATTTCACTTCTGAAATGATTGGCTCTAATATTTACGTTCCGGCCCCTAGACCTAGATTCTCCAACCAATGGAAATGATTTTTTTCTATCTACCATATTAATTTCCCTTAAAATCTTGAAAATTTCAATTTAATTACAACTTACTCTTCTAAATTCCAGGAACGCAACCCTAGTTTGTGTAATCTCTCCTTGGAATCCAGATATTCTAGTGAAAGAAAAACAGAAAGTGCTGTAAACACTCACCTGGTTTGGCAGCATTTCACAGAAAAGGAAACAGAATTAACATTTCGCCTGAGTTCACCTACTGCCACAACAGGTCCACAGCAGACGCCATCTCTCTGGCCCTACACTCAGCCCTGGAACACTGAGACAACTAAAACACCTATGTCAGACTCCTATTTATTGACTACAGCTCAGCCTTCAACACTATTCTTCCTACAAAACCCATCTCCAAACTCCGTGGCCTCGGCACCTCCCTCTGTGACTGGATCCTAGACTACCTAACCCAGACCGCAATCAGTAAGGATAAGCAACAACTCTTCCACGATCATCCTCAACATTGATGCCCTACAAGGCTGTGTCCTCAGCCCCTTACTGTAGTCCTTATACACAATGACTGTGTGGCCAAATTCCCCTCCAATTCGATTTTCAAGTTTGCTGATGACACCACTGTAGTGGGTCAGATCTCAAACAATGACGAGACAGAGTACAGGAATGACATAGGGAATCTGGTGAACTGGCACAACGACAATAATCTCTGGTGAACTGGCGTGACGACAACTAATTCACAGAACACAATCAATAAGGATAGGCAACAACACCTCCTCCACGATCATCCTCAACACCGGTGCCCCACAAGGCTGTGTTCTCAGCCCCCTACTATACTCCTTATACACCTATGACTGTGTGGCCAAATTCCCCTCCAATTCGATTTTCAAGTTTGCTGATGTAGTGGGTTGGATCTCAAACAGTGATGAGACAGAGTACAGGAATGAGATGGAGAATCTGGTGAACTGGTGTGACGACAATAATCTCTCCCTCAATGTCAACAAAACGAAGGAGATAATCATCGACTTCAGGAAGCGTAGTGGCGGATGTGCCCCTGCCTACATCAAAGGCGACGAAGTAGAAAGGTTCTAGGTGCCCACATCACCAACAACCTGTCCTGGTCCCTCCATGCTGACGCTATAGTTAAGAAAGCCAACCAATGCCTTTCTCAGGAGGCTAAGGAAATTTGGCATGTCCGCTATGATTCTCACCAACATTTACAGATGCACCACAAATAGCATTCTTTCCAGATGTATCACAGCTTGGCATGGCTCCTGCTCTGTCCAAGACCACAAAAAACTACAAAGGGTCGTGAACGATGCCCAGTCCATCATGCAAACCAGCCTCCCATCCATTGGTTCTGTCTACACTTTCCGCTGCCTCGGAAAAGCAGCCAGCATAATCAAGGATCCCACGCACCCCAGACATTCTTCCACCTTCTTCAACCGGGAAAAAAATACAAGTCTGAGATCACATACCAACCGACTCAAGAACAGCTTCATCCCTGCTGCCATCAGACTTTTGAGTGGACCTACTTCATATTAAGTTGATCTTTCTCTACGCCCTAGCTATGACTCTAACACTACATTCTACACCCTCTCCTTTCCTTCTCCCCTATGTACTCTACGAATGGCATGCTTTGTCTGCAGAGCATGCAAGAAACAATACTTTTCACTGTATACTGATACACGTGACAATAATAAATCAAATCAAAATCAAATCAAATGCAAGTGAAGTGAAAAACTGAGCAGGTGACAATAGACCACTTTTTAAAGTTATTTTACATATCCATTGATATCAGAATAATCTCCTCTAGTTTCTGAACTCACTCTCCTAACTAAGGTATCAGTCAGTTGATCACAGGCAAAGCTACAAGTCATGTAGCAGCCTTGTAATAAAATGTGCACACAATCCAACATTTCTTTTTCCTTCTGAAGATCTGCGCACATCTGCACTCAAATTCTGGATTGAAACTTCTTCTGAATTGAAGGCAAGTAGGATCATGTTGGGTTTTTATACCATTGGGAGGAGGTTGGAAGTTGGGGGAGGGGTGATTAAATGCCAAAGATGTCATGGAACAAAAGGCAAAGGGGAATAGTAATTGTTGGGGCGAAGAGATATAGCATTTGTCCAGAGTGTGTGTGAATGGCAAAATAATGAACAGCTCTGTTCAAAAGCAAAGACATGAACAGTAAGATTCAGACCAGTGCATTTTTGCCATATCATAGAATCATAGAAACCCTACAATGCAGAGGAGGCCATTCAGCCCATGTTTTACACCATTTAGAAAGTACTTTGTCTATCCTTTATCGGTCCAAAGTGGATTACCTCACAATGAGGCTCACACTTACCTTTATCAAAATCTATTTGTCACTGTTTTGTCCATTTATTTAATCTATTAATGTTTCTTTGTAAGTTTATGGTTCCATCTATACTGTTTAATATGCCACGTATCTTTGTGTTATTTGCAAACTTGGACATATCAATAAATGCAGTGAATGTTCAGACCTGTGGAACACCACTTTTTTATGTTTACTTATTAAAGTCACAAGTAGGCTTACATTAACACTGCAATTAAGTTACTGTGAAAATCCCCTAGTTGCCTCACTCCAGCACCGGTTTGGATACACTGAGGGAGAATTTAGCATGATCAATACACCTAAATAGCACGTCTTTCCTCAGGGAGGAAATGGGAGCACCCAGAGGAAACCCACGCAGACACGGGGAGAACATGCAGACTCTGCACAGACAGTGACCCAAGCTGGGAATCGAACCTGGGTCCCTGGTGCTGTGAGGCAGCAGTGCTAAGCACTGTGCCACCATGCCGCCCAGTGTTACATCCACTTGTCACACCCTGCAACCTAGTTTAAATCCTCCTCCTTCTCTGGGCACCATGCCCGAAGAGGACATTGACGACCATGGACTTCTATTGAATTGGTGCATGATGATGCACAGTAACTTGGCAAAGTACTGCTGTCATTTGGCGTTGCCTTCTGCAGCATGGCTGACCCACACTTATCGCCTGCCGTCAGGTGTATTGGAAGGATGTACAGGCTGTTACTCAATCTGTTTGGCTATGTTGTGAACATACTTTCCGCCCCCAAGATGCGGGACTTGAACGTGGAGTTTCAGTGGTGGTGCACCATCACTGCACCACAAGACCGACCACCACTTAAAGTGCCTTCCCATTATTTCTGTCCCTTCTGCTCAACCAATCTCCGACACAGGACAATAATTTGTCTTCAATTTCATGAGCTTCAACTTTAGCTAGCAGTCTGCTATGAAGGATTTTATCAAATGTCTTCCATGTAAATATCAACCATAGACAATCTCCTGTTCAATAATTGAGACACGTCTTTAAAAAAATCTATCAGGTTGATCAGACGTGACCTGTCCTTTACAAATCCATGCTGGTGATCTCTAATCAGCTGAATATTTACTCAGTTACTCCATCCTTAGTTATAGGCTCGAGTAATTTCCAGATGTTAGGTTAACTGATCTCTATTTCCTTGGTTTCCATCCCTTACCTTTCTTAAAATAAAAGAGTGATGTGTAATTTTCTAATCCATGAGAATAGTTTCTGAATCAAGAAAACCTTGGAAGGTTATAGTTAGAGTGTTTGCAAAGTTCCCACCTGCTTCACTTAAAAGCTTGGAATGAAAACCATCTGGTCCAGGGAATTTGTCAGCCCAGTTGCTTTCTTCATTGCCGTTAATCAGCTGATATTAATATTGGCAAGTCTGCTCCATGATTCAATATCAGTTCCCTGGGGATAAGTGGCATGCTCTCCACTTCATCTACTCTAAGTGCTGACACACAGGGTGGGATTTTCTGGCCACGCTCACCCCAGGATCGGAAAATCCCGCTTGTGTTTAACAGACCTTTGCATGGTCCGTGTCCCGCCCGTTACGATTCCCATGGCAGGCGGGACAGGAAAATTCCGCCCAAAGTAATTATTGAACGCCTCTGCCATTTCAATATTGTCATTAATAGCACCATTAGCAGTTTTAAGGGGTCCTTCTTTTTGCTAATATAATTATGAAATATGACTGACTTTGCTATTCTTACAAGTTTCTTTTCACATTCCCTTTGTTGATATTTGTTTTGTCATCCTTTGCTGTTCTTTGTATTTCTCCCATTCGCCAGGATCTGTGCTTTTATTTTGCATTCTTGTGAGTTCTTTCCTTCAGTTTTACATGGTTTAGTTATCCATGGATTGTTTTTGGCAAGTAGATCTCCTGCCCCGGGGGGGGGGGGGGGGGGGGGGGGTCACATAAACCCACAGATTGCCAATAGATTAATGATGCCAGGATCCATGCAGGACACACTTCAACTAGTAACTCATCCTCAGAACACCAGTAGTTTAAAATATCACATTAAAGACTTCTAGAGATGTCTAAGACAGACGAAGAATATACTTACATTCATTTTCCATTGCTTATTTTCCCTGGAACAGGTCACTGGCCTGAAGCCATAGATTGAGGGGCACCACTCCACATCAAGCATGGCTGACCGAGAGTCTCGCTCACACTTACTGCTTGCCATTGGCACATTGGTAGGATTTATAGGTTGATACTCAACCTGTTTGCCCACATTATCCTTGGCCATCAAGTCCTGGGGGGGAATTTTCCCATCCCGCCTGCCATGGGAATCGTAATGGAGGGAGGAAGGGAGCAGACCATGCAAAGATCCGTTGACCTCGGGTGGGATTTTCTGGTTTTGGGGCGAGTGCGGCTGGAACATCCCTCCCCTGGCGTGGGACTCGGACTCAGAGGTAGGGATGCTGCATATGGTACCACAAGGCTACCTTACATTGAAGAAATGTTCTTGAAATAAATTGAAATTTGAACAGACCTTCCCCTTGCAGGAAATATTGTCTCTGCATTTTCCGTTCTTCTCTGTCACATGTCTGACCCTGACTGAACGTGAATGTGACGCTGCTTTTGTACTGATGCTGAATAAGTTTGTTTTCGACAAGTGGGATGTTCGGATCACTGCCAATCATTGAGCTCCTTGTTCCGGTGTTCCGGTTTGAAATAAGCCAATTCAACAGGCAATTGAGTTTGGAGGGTGGTAGACCTGTCTCTAAGCTACCCAAATACTTCAGGCGGCATCTTATCCCCAGCCAGGAACCACTATTGAAAACAGCAGCAATCACATTGGACTGGATCCATTGAGGTTCCGAATAATTGGAAACAGAATAGCTCACAGGCTCCAGTGTAAAACATGGCTGGACCTCAAACCCACAACCACAGGAGTGCAAAGTGAAAGCCTCCTTTACCAGTGCCGCTGGGAGTTTCAGTAACTTATGTATGGTTCTCATTCAGTGTTAGGCATTTATTTTACAGATTGCATAAAAGGTGTATTGATCTTAGATTGCGAGGATACATAGAATCATAGAATACCTACCGTGCAGAAAGAGCACATTTAGCCCATCTAATCTGCACCAACAACAATCCCCTATCCCCGTAACCCCACATATTTACCCTGCCAATCCCCCTTACACTTGGGTCAATTTAGCATGACCAATCAACCTAACCCGCACATCGTTGAACTGTGGGAGGAAACCGGAGCACCCGGAGGAAACCCACGCAGACACGGGGAGAACATGCAAACTCTACATAGAGAGTCACCTGAGCCAGAATCAAACCCAGGTCTGTGGTGTTGTGAGGCAATAGTGCTACCCACTGTGTCCAAAAAGACGTGCTGGTTAGGTGCACTGGGCATGCTAAATTCTCCCTCAGTGTACCCGAACAGGCGCCGGAGTGTGGCGACAAGGGGATTTTCACAATAGCTTCACTGCAGTAAGCCTACTTGTGACACTAATAAATAACCCCGCGCCATCCAGATAGATCCAGATGGCAGTTGCTATGCCAAAATCCCAGTGACCACACACGAGTTGCTGAATGAACTATTTAAAGAGAACTTTATTTCTGAAGTTACAAAAGGGACTTAAGCCAGCTTTGTCACACTGCTTATTTCAAAAAATGTCCACTAACCTCTTAAATATCGCACGTATTGTCTGTTCAGTAATCCCCACCTGCTTAAAAAGTGCCCCCACACACACTCCGAAATGCATACGCACATACACGCAACTCGCAACCTATTTGGCATATTGCTTCACCTCAGATATCAATGCCAATTTAACCACAGGGCAAAATAGTGAGCCAAATTCTTGTCTGTCTCTGGATTTGGCCTATTTCCTGTAATTGTGCTGGAGACAAAAAGAGCAGACACTCCTGGTTTTCAAAACATAAAAGGTTTAAGACAATCATTGTCAAAGCACTTACATATAATTGTCAATATCTGACATATTTAGGATATTTTTTTTCCCACTCATGTGAAGTCCCGTTTGCGCTCTATCGAGGCAGATGAGACTCTGTGAATCTCGGAGGTGAACCTGCCCCGCTAAACTGTCTACATTTTGACAGCCCTCACCAAAATATCCCACCCGATAATACTCCATTCTGAAAACCTGCCAGGATCCTGTCATTTTGGGACATAAAGGAATGCCCCAGGATGTTTCAAAACATTGTTGAATAACATGCACAGAGATTTGAAAATTCAAATTTTCTTTCCTTTTCAGGTGAGCTGGAGGTTGCTCTGTTTGAATTTCCTGTTTCCTGAAGCTCACACTAATGATTCTTCAGGTGTGCAAAGAAACACATTGAGTGTGTCCGAACCTCTTCTCAAATTCATTCACATATCTTTCATGATGCAGACATTTGGGTTGCTTGGCAGAATTCAATTCCAGGAATGTCCTCTCTGCATTTGTACTCTTGATCCCTATATCTCCCAAGTTCAGACTCCTGTGGTTTGTGCGAACCCAGGGGCGGGATTTTGTGGCCTCGCTCGACCCGAGGCCGGAAAATCCCGCCCTGGCTCAACGGACCTTCCCACTGACCGCCCCTCGCCCACTCCGATTCCTGTGGCGGGTGGGGCAGTAGAATTTCCGGTGCGATTGTGATGCGCGACAATCAAGCACGTGGAACAAGGCTTCAGCTATTGAAGGCTTTTATTAGCAAACAATGGAACTAACTAACACGAGTACACCAGTTCAGACTGGAGGGGTCCCGCCGGAGCAGAGGGTCTTATACCTCTCCCCAGGAGGCGGGGCCCGACCGGGATGTGCCATAACAACATTTACCACAGGTAAACACCCTAACCCAACAACATTATACAACCCCCACAGTGGCAACACCCTAACCCAACAGTAACATAGGAACAACCCACAGTGGTAACCAACGATGGTTCACCACATTCACCCCTCCTTTAAAACAAAGGCCGGCGGGGTGCGAAAACAGGTCATATATGTACAAAATTCACAAGTCCAGATGGTCTGGAGGACCGCACCATCGCTGTGATCTCCTCAACACCGGTTGCGACACCGGAGCAGGTGCTTGGGGTGGCGTTCTCTCCAAAACAGCGTCCGGCTGTCCCCTCGAGGACTCCCGGGCCGGTTGACCCTGGTGAGGCGATGGTGCAGGGGATCCTGGAACCTTCTGTGGTGGCGCCGATCTCTGAGTCTCAGGCAAGCTGTACATGGGAGTATAACTGTTATGCACTGGTCCCGGTGCTGACCGCGCCACGTCTGGGGAAGAAATAAGTGATAGGGGATTCGTGACAGGGGGTATGGGAGCGACAGGAGTTGCTACGTCCCCTGCGGGCGCCAGGTCTCGAATGGAGACTGTGTCCTCTCGCCCATCAGGATATGCCACATAGGCATACTGAGGGTTGGCATGGAGGAGTTGGACCGGTTCGACCAAGGGGTCGGACCTGCGGGCCCTCACATGTCGCCGCAGAAGGACGGGTCCTGGGTACGTCAACCAGGCTGGTAAGGAGATCCCCGAGGACGACTTCCGAGGGAATGAGAACATCCTCTCGTGGGGAGTAGCCTTGGTTGCCGTACACAGGAAGGAGCGAATGGAATGAAGCGCATTTGGAAGGACCTCCTGCCAACGGGAGACTGGAAGGCCCCTGGATTTCAGCGCCAGTAGGACAGCCTTCCAGACTGTAGCATTCTCCATCTCCACCTGTCCGTTACCCCTAGGGTTGTAGCTCGTGGTTCTACTAGAGGCAATCCCGTATGAGAGCAGGAATTGCCTCAAGTCATTACTCATGAACGACGAGCCCCTGTCGCTATGTATGTAGCAGGGGTACCCGAACAGGGTAAAAAGGTCACTGAATGCCTTAATCACAGTGGCAGTCGACGTGTCCGCACAGGGGACAACAAACGGGAACCGGGAGTATTCATCTATTATATTGAGAAAATAGACATTCCGGTCCGTTGAGGGAAGGGGGCCCTTAAAATCCACACTCAGCCTCTCGAAGGGGCGAGTGGCCTTGACCAATTGTGCCCGGTCCGGTCGATAAAAGTGCGGTTTGCATTCCGCACAAATCCGACAGCTTCTTGTCACTGACCTGACATCCTCCACCGAGTAGGGCAGGTTGCGGGCTTTTACGAAGTGGTAGAGTCGGGTGACTCCAGGATGGCACAGGTCATTGTGGAGGGCCTTCAAGCGGTCCTCCTGCATGATGGCGCATGTTCCGCGCGAGAGGGCATCCGAGGGCTCATTGAGCTTCCCTGGACGATACATAATATCGTAATTATAGGTGGAGAGCTCAATTCTCCACCGCAAGATCTTATCGTTCTTGATCTTGCCCCTCTGCGTGTTACTGAACATAAACGCCACGGATCGTTGATCCGTGATCAGGGTGAACCGCTTCCCCGCCAGGTAATGGCGCCAGTGTCTGACGGCCTCCACAATGGCCTGAGCCTCCTTCTCCACCGCTGAGTGCCGAATTTCGGGGCCTTGAAGGGTGCAGGAAAAAAACGCGACGGGCCTGCCTGCCTGGTTTAGTGTGGCGGCTAGGGCGAAATCAGATGCATCACTTTCCACCTGAAAAGGGATGGATTCATCCACCGCGTGCATCGTGGCTTTCGCAATGTCGCTTTTCAAAGCCTTGAAGGCCACTTGGGCCTCCGGCGTGAGTGGGAAGGTCGTGGACTTGATGAGCGGACGAGCTTTGTCTGCGTAGTTGGGGACCCACTGCGCATAATACGAAAAGAAGCCGAGGCATCTCCTCAGTGCTTTTGTGCTAGCGGGCAAGGGAAGTTCAGTAAGGGGGCGCATATGGTCTGGATCAGGGCCGATGACCCCGTTTTCCACCACGTATCCAAGGATAGCTAACCTGCGCGTACGGAATACGCACTTCTCCCTGTTATAGGTCAGATTCAGGCGAGATGCAGTGCGCAGAAAGTGTTGGAGATTCGTGTCATGGTCCTGCTGGTCATGGCCGCAGATGGTGACGTTATCCAGGTACGGGAAGGTAGCCCGCAACCCGTTCTGGTCCACCATTCGGTCCATAGCACGCTGGAAGACCGAGACCCCATTGGTGACACCAAATGGAACCCTGAGAAACTGGTATAGACGACCATCCACCTCAAAAGCCGTGTATTGTCGGTCCTCTGGGCGGATGGGGAGTTGATGGTAGGCGGACTTAAGGTCTATGGTAGAGAACACCCGGTACTGCGCAATCTGATTGACCATATCAGAAATGCGCGGGAGAGGATACGCATCCAGCTGCGTATAACGGTTAATGGTCTGACTGTAGTCGATGACCATCCGAGGTTTGTTCCCGCTTTTAACCACCACGACCTGCGCTCTCCACGGACTAGCACTGGCCTGTATGATCCCTTCCTTGAGGAGCCGCTGAACCTCAGATCTGATAAAGATCCGGTCTTCAGCGCTGTAACGCCTACTCTTAGTAGCGATGGGCTTGCAGCCTGGTACCAGATTCTTAAATAAAGAAGGTGTGGTGATTTTTAGTGTGGAGAGATTGCATGCGGGACGCTTTGGGCAATTTGGAGGCTGCGGCTGATTCCCTACTGCCAGTGAAGGGAGTGGCCCACCGTACTGTAGGATCACACTCTTCATGTGGACCATAAAATTTAGTCCGAGGAGAATTGGCGCACAAAGGTGCGGTAACACAAGGAGCCTGTATCGCTCGTAAATTGTGCCCTGTACCTCTAGGGTTACCATACAACGTCCTTGGATCGGTACAGACCGAGACCGTGATGCCATGGAAATTGTCTGTTTGGCAGGTAGAACCCGGAGTCCACACCTTTTAGCAGTGTCAGGGTGAATAAAACTCTCGGTGCTCCCACTGTCAAACAGACAATACACAGTACGACCATTTACCTTGATGTTCATCATGGAATTATCAAGCCTGTGATGCTTTGTCTGGTCCAGAGAGATCGACGCCACCGTTGGCCCCTGGGCGTCACTGCATGCAGCCGAGGTTGATACTGAGGACCCCTGCTGGTCGCTCCTAGTCGTCGTTGACCATGATGGCCGCCCCCATGAATCGCACGTGGGTGAGGGCGCCAAACGTAGCGACTCCTGGTGGTCTTCCTCCTCCTCCGTCAGCCACGATGGCGCCGTCCTGGATTCGCACGTGGTCGGACCTCATGGGTACTGCGACGCCGAAGGAGATTGTCTCCGCTCTGGAGGGTCACAGGCTGCACTGCCGTTTTTGGGCTTTGACCTGCAAACTTTAGCATAGTGGCCCTTTTTACCACACTGGCTGCAGATCGCCGTTTTTGCAGGACACTGCTGCCGTGAATGCTTGGCTCCGCCGCAAAAATAGCATCGCTGGCCGCCTGGAGCTGCCGCCGTCGTCGGGTCAATATGGGAGCGCGAGCCCGTGGGGCGAGGAGGGATTTGTGCTTGCTCTTGCCACGTTGTCTCCACGTGGTCTTCGGGGTACAGAGCCAAGCTTTTCGACGCTGCCTCCAGCATCTCAGCCATCTCCATCGCTTGGGTCAAGTTGAGGTTCCCTTTCTCTAATAGCTTAAGCCGGATGTACGAGGACCCTACCCCTGCTACGAACGCATCTCGGGCAAGGTCGTACATATATTGCTCTGCTGACACATCTTTACAGTCGCAACCCCTGGCAAGCTGCAAGAGCTCATTGGCGTAGTCCTCCATGGTTTCGCCCGACTGCCGACGTCGTGTAGCGAGGAGGTAACGAGCGTGGATCTCGTTGGGTGGTCTCGTGTATCGTTTCTTCAAGAGCTCGATGGCCCTCGGGTAAGTGGTGGCCGCACGAATCGCAAGATAAATCGTGTCGCTTACCCTCGCGTGGAGGACCTGGAGTTTGTCGTCGTCTGTAGTAACAGCTGCAGAGGCTGTCAGGTAGTCTTCGAAACACTTCCACCAGTGGTCGAAGGTGTTAGCGGCACCGACCGCACGTGGGTCCAGCGCCAGACGCTCTGGTTTTAATATTTGTTCCATACTCCCTTTTACTGTTGAGAGTTTTAAGTTTGCTAATAAAATTGATGCGCGACAATCAAGCACGTGGAACAAGGCTTCAGCTATTGAAGGCTTTTATTAGCAAACAATGGAACTAACTAACACGAGTACACCAGTTCAGACTGGAGGGGTCCCGCCGGAGCAGAGGGTCTTATACCTCTCCCCAGGAGGCGGGGCCCAACCGGGATGTGCCATAACAACATTTACCACAGGTAAACACCCTAACCCAACAACATTATACAACCCCCACAGTGGCAACACCCTAACCCAACAGTAACATAGGAACAACCCACAGTGGTAACCAACGATGGTTCACCACAGAGTGTCAAAGAGAAAAGGTCATCATAGAATCATAGAATCCCTACAGTGCAGAAGGAGGCCATTCGGCCCATCGAGTCTGCACAACACCAATCCCACCCAAGTCCCATTCCCGCTTAGCTACCCTGCTAATCCCTCTAACCTATTACATCCCAGAACACAAAGGGTTAATTTAGCATGTCCATTCAACCTAACCCGCACATCTTTGGACTGTGGGAGGAAACCGGAACACCCAGAGGAAGCCCACGCAGACACGGGGAGAACATGCAAACTCCACACAGACTCCAAGCCGGGAATCGAACCCGGTCCCTGGAGTTGTGAGGCAGCAGTACTAACCACTGTGGCACCATGCCGGCCTTAGATACCATTTGATGAATTTTTACAGTGGCACCGTGGTTAGCACTGCTGCCTCGGCACCAGGGACCCAGGTTCAATTCCAGCCTTGGGTGACTGTCTGTGTAGAGTTTGCACGTTCTCCCCATGTCTGCGTGGATTTCCTTCAGGTGCTCCGGTTTCCTCCCACACTGCAAAGATGTGCAGGTTAGGTTGATTGGCCATGTTAAATTGCCTCTTAGCGTTCAAGATGTGTAGGTTAGCAGGATAAAAACGTGGAGTTATAGGGATAGGACCTGGATAAGGTGCTCTGCCAGAGAATCGGTGCAGATTCGATGGGCTGAATGGCCTCCTTCTGCACTGTAGGGATTCTATGCTTTATATCTTTGTTTAGAGTCAAGCAGAATTTTCTTTCCTCAATTTTCTTGGCATCAGCTTATTTTGTAGTAATCTTTATATCAAGCACTCCAACAATTTGTGGGGAATTTTGTTTACCATGTGCCCTCCTGTTTTTCCACTCTTCTGTATGAGCCTTCCCCAAGACCGAGAGAGAAACTTGTAGCCCTCTGCAGCATTGCACTTACACCAGTAAAGAAATGAATAAGAAGAACTTGTGTGTCTTTCTCTCCAATGTTTTTTATCAATTGTAGGTAAAATAAAGTTGCCAACTCTGGTTGGGGTGTATTTCTGTAGGTTTCATTGGATGACCTTCCACCTCAAATCACCCAGCTCCTACACACTTGCTACTGTTCCATCCTCCAGGTGCAATACATCTACATCCAATTGGAAAGGGGACAGAATTTTCCTGTCCCCCTACCATGAGAATCCTAGCGGGCGGGACTCGGACAATGTTGACCTCGGGTGGGATTTTCTGGTCTTGGTCTGAGTGTGGTGAACCATTGTTGGTTCCCACTAGGTAGTGCTGAGCCATGGTCTGGCCAGTACTATGAGTCTGTATATATGTTACTGTTGGGGTTAGGGTTGGGCTGTTCTACCTGTTAATATAGTTGTTATGGTACACCCCAGTCGGCTCCGCCTCCTGGGAGAGGTATAAAGGTCACTGCTCTGCCTGGTGACCCTTTAGTCTGGGATCGTGTACTGTATATGGTAGCTCTGTTATTGTTGGCAATAAAAGCCTTTATTTCCCGAGTACATCACGCCTCTCGTGTGTTATATCGCGCATCACTGAGCTAGGCCGGAAAATCATAGAATCATAGAATACCTACAGTACAGAAGAAGGCAATTCGGCCCATTGAGCCTGCACCAACCACAATCCCACCCAGGTCCTATCCCCCTAACTCCATGTATTTACCCTAGCTAGTCCACCTGATACTAAGGGACAGTTTATCATGGTCAATTCACCTAATCCACACATCTTTGGACTGTTGGAGGAAACCCACACACACACGGGGAGAACATGCAGACTCTGCAAAGACAGTGACCCAATCCGGGAATCGAACCCGGGTTCCTAGCACTGTGAGGCAGCAGTGCGAACCACTGTGCCACCAAATTCTTAGTCACCCAATTAGATGAATCTTGACTGTTATAGCGAAACAGCCTTTTCCATCCCCATATCCAACATTTTTATAACCGAATAAAAGTGTTCAAAGGAAATGAAGAGGAAACACAATTTTGTTTAATTTAAGGCCACTATAATTTGTATAAAAACTCCAGGAGCCAGCTGTAACAGAACAGTGCTTTATTGCATAAAGTAAAGCAAAACCATAAGCCCATGGTGAACACAAACAGGACTCAACCGGGACAATACAACAATGGACCCACTCGGGGGTCTGCTTTATAAAGGGCTCGGTATCGGAGCTCCACCTGGTGAGTTAATTACCAATTCCCAGAGAGCCTGTATTCAGTGAGTCCGACAGGTAGATTCAATCAGTGATTCCCCATGCAAGTCCTGGGGGGTATCACAATTTGCCTCCTGTGTCCAGGAGATTAAACTTCAATTCCTGGAATCTCCAGAACAATCCCGGGGGATTCGCAGCCCTATCTTCAGCACAATTACAGGAAGTAGACCAAATGGGCCTAATCTCCACTTGGAGCCCCCCCTACAATGAACTACAAGTTCAAAACCATCATCTACCTTCCAATAACACATTGAGTCGGGGCTCTGGCTCCTGTTGTCATCTTCAAGTCATTGACGTCTTGCATGCTTTCAAGTTACTAATTACAGATCAGCATTATAAAATAGCAACAGCACAGAAGGAGGCCATTTAATCAGTCATTTCTGCGCCAGCTCTCTGCAACTGCAACTTAACTGGTCCCATTTCCATGTCCTTCCACACAGCCCTGCTCACTCAAAACTGTATCTCAGTTAATAAAGCCCAGAATCCTGCATTCTTTTTTAACCACTTTCTCATCTTTCAATGCCACCTTTAACTATTTGTGCACATATACCCCCAGGGCTCTCTGTTCCTGCTTCAATGTTAGAATTGCACCGTTTATTTTATGTTGTCTCTCCTCATTCTTCTGTTAGTGCGAGTGGACGAACACGACCACTTCGGACTCAGAGTCAGGTCCAACAGCGGTACAGCTTTATTAACGTCGACGGAGGGGCAATCAGGACATACAAACAGCACTGTCCCGAAAACACTCTGAAAGCCCGCCGCAATGGGCTACAGTTATACTCGAACTTTGACACGCTGTATGATTCAAATGTTAATGTTTTGTTTACAGTATTTGACTCTGACCATTCTGTTTTGATGTTTTAAGTACAGTATCGATGTTTAGGTATGGCAATCGTTTCTGTCCGATGGGTTTATCAATGGTCTAGAATCTCCGGGGTTTCTTGAACAATGGGTGTTTGGCTGATCTCAGGAAGTCCTTTGAGGCCAAGAAGGCTTCCTGATATCACTTGATTAGGTCAGTGGTGCTGATTTGATTAGATGAGGGGGGTACCTTTACTTTAGTTTCCTTTGGTGCCACCCTGTCTGGCTCCCTTTTGTGTGTTAGACCTTCTTTGCATTTTTAAAGCATGCCTTTTGCCTGCTTGTCTGGATCTGTCCCTTTTAATCTTTAATGGAGGGGTTCTGACTGCAGTTTGGCCTGTTTCATATTATATACGTGATGCACATCAATTTAGACACGAGGCTCGAAGCTCAGTAAATGAAGGCTTTTATTTACTATTAATGAAGCTATCAGAACTTATGTACACTATCCCAGACTGAAGGGGTCCCGGCCAGAGCAGGGACTCTTATACCTCTCCCAGGAGGCGGAGCCCGACTGGGATGTGCCACAAGAGTATCATACACAGGTGTAACAACCCCACCCTAACCCAACAGCAACAATAGCACAATCCAACAGTAACATATGTACATCCTTGTAGTCCTGGCCAGCCCCTGGCTCAGCACTATCCAGTGGGAACCAACGATGGTTCACCACAATACGTAACTTCATAAATTTGTTGTCCGCTAACACTTCCTATCAACATTTTTCACTTCACACTTCTCTGCATTCGATTTCATCAGTGCCCACGCACTCCACCAATCTGTCTAAGAATTCTTGGTGAAGTTCATGACCATCTGCCTCAAAGTCCACAATCCCAAGTTTTGTGTTTTAGAACTGTGCCCTGTAGACCCAAGTTTGGGTCATTAACATACCTCAAGAAAAGCAGTGATCCCCTGGGAACCACATTGTGCCCAGCCCAAAAAACAATCAGTCACTGCTACTCTCTGTTTCCTGTCACTTAGTCAACTTTATATCCATACTGTCAGTATCATTTTTATTCCATGGGCTTCAACCTCGCTGGTCAATTATGAATCATACTACGTGGCACATCATTAAACATCTTTTGGAAGCCCATGTACATCATATCAACCACATTACCCTTATTCCCTTTCTGTTACCTCACCAAAAAACTTGAAATCAAGTTACTTAAACACAATTTGCCTTTAACCAATGTATCCTTAATGAATTTCCACGTATGTGACTCTTAGTTTTGACCTGTAGTCACGATGGCACAGTGGTTAGCACTGCTGCCTCACAGCGCCAGGGACCTGGGTTCAATTCCAGCCTCAGGTCACTGTCTGTGTGGAGTCTGCATATTCTCCCCGTGTCTGCGTGGTTTTCCTCTGGGTGGTCCAGTTTCCTCCCACAGTCTGAAGATGTGTGGGCTAGGTTGATTGGCAATGCTCAATTGACCCCAGTAACAGGGAGATTAGCAGGGCAAATATGTGGGGTTGCAGGAATAGGGCCTGGGTGAGATTGCAGTCAGTGCATACTTAATGGGCCGAATGGCCTCCTTCTCCACTGTAGGGATTCTATAAAAGCTTTCTTTTATAGTCACTAAACTGACTGACCTATTATTACTGTTTTTTTTCCTCACACCCTTTTGTTAAGTATGTCGTTGGGGTTATGCCCCTTTAAGAGATCAGGTGACCCGGGGTACAAGCTCCACCCAGGGTGGTGCTTGGACGAGTCGGTCTTGGACTGACTGTGCAACTGTTAAGGCATTCAATAAACTTGTTTGAATTATACCGACCTACCTCGTGGTCTTTTTATAGTCCATAATTAGAACCACATATAATACCTTTTTTGAACAATTTTCTACACTTACTTCCCCAAGCATCCTTGGATGCACCACATCTGGTCATGGTGACTTTCCAACTTTTAAGCACTGCCAGCCTTTCTAATTTTTAGCACATCCACTATCTCAATTTCCTCCTGTGTGACTTTGGCAACATCTTTCTGCTTGATAGAGATAGATACAAAGCACCAATTTAGTACCCGAGTCATGCCTTCTGCCTCCATGCATAGATCCCTTTTTAGGTTCTAATCGGCTCCACCCATTCTCTTAATACCCTGTTACTATTTATATGCTGATTGAAGACTTGTGGATTCCCTATATTTTCACTGCCAGTCTCTTTTCATACCCTCTCTTTGCCTCTCATTTTTCCTTTTATATTCAACCTGTTCCCACTTGAATTTTCAGCCTGAGATCTGTCATGTGCACCTCTTTTACTGATTTATCTTCGTGTACAGGGCACAGGTTTAAGATGAGAGGGGATAAGTTTAGGGGCAACGTGCAGGGCACGTTTTTGACACAGAGGGTAGTGGTGCCTGGAGGGCACTGCCAGTGGAGGTGGTGGAAACAGCACGTTAGCAACGTTCAAGGCTTGTATCTTGATAGACACATAAACGGGAGGCAAACAGAAGGATAGAAACCGCATATCGGCGCAGGCTTGGTGACTCAAAGGATCTGTTCCTGTGCTGTCCTGTTCTTTATATATCTCATTTGTCATCCAGGGAGCTCTGGCTGCCCTACCATTCACCCTCATGGGAACCTACCTCCACTGCACCTGAACCATATCCTCATGGAAACTAGCCTATTGTTCCTTTTAAATTATTCCTGGCAATCTTCGATTCCAATTTACCTGGGAAATGTCTGACCTCATCCTAATGAAACTGGCACTCTCCCAATTAAGTATTTTTGTTTAAATTACTCCTTGTCCTTTTGAAAGACACATGGGTGTAGATGTCAAAATAATTGTCCTTCACTGATGTAGAGAGGTGCACTGGAACATATTTATTTAAATCTTAAAGCAATGATGTTTCCAACCAGTCTGTTTAAAGAACAGAGGCCAAGCACTGAAGGGGAACTTTCTTTCTTGGAATCATAGAATCCCTACAGTGCAGAAGGAGGCCTTTCAGCCCATTGAGTCTACACCAACTGTCTGACAGAACATCTTACCCAGGTCCATCTCTCCCCCATTCCCCTAACCCTGTAACCCTGCGCATTTACCCCGCTAATCCTCTTAACCTACACATCTTGGAATATTAAGGCGCATTGAGTCTCCACTGACTCCTTGAAAGAGCATATTATCCAGGCCCATTTCCCCATCCCCAGCCCTATCCCTGTAACCCTATGCATTTATCGAGGCTAATCCACCTAATGTACACATCTTTGGACACTAAGGGTCATTTAGCATAGTCAATCCACTCAGCCTGCACATCTTTGGACTGTGGGAGGAAACCGGAGCACCCGGAGGAAACCCACGCAGACACAGGGAGAACGTGCAAACTCCACACAGGTAATCACAAGGCCGGATTCGAACCCAGGTCCCTGATACTGTGAGGCAGCAGTGCTAACCACTGTGCTCCGTGATGCCCAATCAGCTCCAGGATCAGTGTTCAAATCTGGACCAATTTCTAATTTCTAATGGGGACGGCACGGTGGCACAGTGGTTAGCACTGTTGCCTCACAGTGCCAGGGACCCGGTTTCGATTCCCACCTTGGGTCACTGTGTGGAATTTGCCATGGCTGTCCTGTCTGGGAACAATACACATCTCTTTAACCTGTCTTAATGCTCTCTCCACTCACATTGCTTGTATCTTAAAGACTTGATTAGCTGTAAGTATTCGCATTCCAACCATTATTCTGCAAATTGAGTTTGTGTATTTGTATGCCCTGTTTGTGAACAGAATTCCCATTCACCTGAAGAAGGGGCTTAAAGGCTCCGAAAGCTTGTGGCTTTTGCTACCAAATAAACCTGTTGGACTTTAACCTGGTGTTGTTAAACTTCTTACTGTGAATAGAACGTTGCCATTTCGCCTACCTAACATCAATCTCAAATGTTTCAGGTCAGTCACAGCGTTGGCTCTCAAACATTTCCATGTAGACCACTTAAGCAGGGTAAAGGAGCCTGTGGACCATCAGTCCTACCCCACCTGCTTTTGCCAGCCACTGCAAAAAAAGCTCATCAGAATTACTGCAACTGTAATAGGCTTTTATCCATTTATTAATTAAATGTCATAAGAAAATTATTAATTTATACCAGAAACAAAAGTCTAGACATTTTCATATTATTAGCATTAAGAAAACCCATTCACTTAAAGCATTCTAATATGTGCTGTCAAATTATCACAATAATCTTCTTCTGTGGAACTAAAACTTACTTTACATCTACATTAAACTAAAACAACAGGATACAATGTATGCTACTTAGAAAATTGCATTGTTATTGCTCATGTTTATGTTGACTCATGCAACATACGTAGGAGCTGATCTAGTTGCATGACGTTAGTACGTACTGATGATGTGGGACCTGCTTTATTCTCTCATATGGTCTCGACTGTGGCATTACACAACAGTGACTTGCATTTCAGAGCAGCGGTCTGCAAACCACTCGGAGGAGCCTGGTGGACCACCAGTGGTCCTCAGGCCACACTGAAAACCACTGAGCTACTGCGTGATTAGAAACAGCTTAAAACTCCCTCTACTCTGCCCAACCTCAGAAGCAACCTCATACTGCACCATTGTGATAGCTTTCCATTTCCCAAATCCTGTAGATCCCCCGAGTAAAATTGTCAAATAGAAGGAAGAAGAAATATTTGGATTTATCTCGCAACTCCCATCATCTCAGATTTCCTCTATGCACTTTGCAGTCAATAAGGTCCTGTCAAAATCCACAACTTCAGACCATGAACTCTGTCCTCCATTTTGATGTGTCCCACCCCGTCCCCTCCTCCCAAGGACCAGTCTGTAACTTGTTCTCATATTTTGCTCTCTGAAAGCACTGATCTGTGTTCTGCTATTGACGCATTCTTGATATCTGACCTTTATGCCACTATTAATACCTGTTTTAGTCTTAACAATATCATTACCACTTCCTTTGTCTTTTGTTCGTGACATCTTTGCCATATTATCTCTCCCAATGTCCAACCTATCCCTGACCTTTTATCTTGCTCCACCTGCTTCATGCTGCCACCCCTTGTCGATAGTATTAAACCAATCATATATCTATCATATATCATATATCTATCATATATCTATTCTCTGCCCACTGAAGTGGTGGACGCTACCTCGTTGAATATGTTTAAATCACGGATAGATGGATTCCTAATCGGTAAGGGAATTAGGGGTTATAGGGATCAGGCGGGTAAGTGGAACTGATCCACTTCAGATCAGCCATGATGTTATTGAATGGCGGGGCAGGCTCGAGGGGCTAGATGGCCTACTCCTGCTCCTATTTCTTATGTTCTTATGTTCTTATCTGCCTCTCTTCAGCTCTGAAGAAAAGTCATGTTGGGCTCAAAACGTTAACTATTTATGTTTCTCTTTCCACAAGATGCTGCCAGACTTGCTGAGTTTTCCCAGCATTTTCTGTTTTTATTTCTGTTGTGGAGCCCATTTCCACTCGGAACTAGCCTGAAACTAGCATTTTATGCAAAACTGTTACAGCCAACAGCAGGGGAGACTTTCATCCTATTACTCTGGACCGGATTCAAATCCAGGTACAACAGATCGTAACAAAAATTCTTCTAAACATGGACAAAAATGTCACAAAAACTTGCTTTCTCAATATTTATCAACATGATCAGTAACAGGATCCTCTTGTACACAGGAGATAACGGTCTATGCATCCAGTCTGTTCCTGATCGCAGCCTGTAATAAAGAGACCAAGGACAAGCATTCCTCTTTAAGATAACATTAAGGAGGAAGTTGTAGGATTTAAACCCAGAGAAGATGAAGGGCCATTGATATATGTCCAAATCAGAATGGTGCGTGTGACTCGGAGGGGAACCGGGAGGTGGTTGTGATCCTAAGTACAACTACAACTAAGTACTAACTACAACTTTCTCCTTAATGTTATCTGAAAGAGAAATGCTTGCCTTTGGCGCTTGTGATCCTGAGTCCCTGCTGCTTTTATTCCTCTCGTTGGCAGAAGTCAGAGGTTTGAAGATATTGCTTTTTCTATATAAAATGAGGAGGCAAGTGGGGCAAGCGAGGAGCCCAGGCTCCAAGTGGATTCTCATTTACAATGCAGCAGCCATCAGCCAAAGCACAAATCACAAAGAACGTTAGTGAACCAGATGGGTTTTTGTAACAATCGACAATGGTCTCATACCTATCCTGCCTACCCCCAAAAACCTATCACCCCCTTTCCTTCCTAGAATCTATCCCACCCCTGCCTTAAAAATATTCAAAAACTCTCCTTCCACCACCTTCTCACAATGCAGAACCTCCTTCTTTACCTGCCTAGGCTGTTGGTATCTACATGGACCATTGGGTCCACAACTGGGTCCTCCCTCTCCCACTGCAAGTTCCTCTCCAGCCCCGAGCAGATGTCTCGAATCCTGGCACCGGGCGGGCAGCCCAATCGGTGTCAATCTCTCTGACTATACAGTCCCCTACTAACATTGCATTCCTTGTTGATTCCCCCCACTTGAAAGGGAAGATTCCATCTGAACTGTTCATGAGAGGATGCCATTGACACCCCATGCCAACATGACTAGTATCTGGTTGCTGATTGGGTGACGTGTGTGCCCCTGAGCCAACTGGCACTCAGATCAGAAAGAACAGTGACTTGCGCCAAGGTGTGAAAGTCAGCCACCACATGTTCGAGATACCAATACCCATTGACCTGCACCCCAGCGGAGGAGGAAGGGAGAACAGTGGAGAGGAAAGAAAAAGTCTCAACCTGTAATTTTAATCCCTGAGGAGATCCAATCTGTCATTCCCCCCCCCCTTCCCCTCCCCCTCCCCGTCCCCCAGCCCCCCCTCTCAATATCAGCAGCCCCATGTTTCCATCAGCCAAAATTGTGCTGATATTATCAGGGAAATGGAATGTGCCTAATTTGTAACGGCTCCCTGTGTGTGGTTACACTTATATAAACAAACAATAGCACACGAGAGTATGATGTGTGATTCCTGTGCACTACACCCACCCTGCCAGTGCGTTGCAGAGGAGACAATTGGCAGTGACCGGCTGGCGAACACTTCAAAGTGTTTCCAATGTTCTTTTTCCATTGTGATCTAAAGATCTTTTCTTCTCCCTTTTTGGAGAGTTAATCTAAAAAATTATGCCTCTCAAGAAGGATCATATGCGCCTCCTGGAGGAGACGATGGCTGAGGGTGGTGTTATTGCTGGACTATTAATCCAGAAACTCAGCTAATGTTCTAGGGACCTGGGTTTGAATCCCACCACGGCAGATGGCAAAATTTGAATTCAATAAAAAAAAGTCTGGAATTAAGAATCTACTGATGACCATGAAACCCTTGTTGGAAAAACCCATCTGGTTCACTAATGTCCTTTAGGGAAGGGAATCTGCTTTCCTTACCTGGTCTGGCCTACATGTGACTCCAGAGCCACAACAATGTGGTTGACTCTCAACTGCCCTCCAAGGGCAACTTGGGATGGACAATAAATGGGACATCTTTATTCAGGGTCAGCTTATTTCTGGTTTAGCAGACTTATGCGTTGATTCCCGAAGCAGAGGATAAACATTGAAAATATTGAAACAAAAGATTTAAGTTAAAGGCCGGCTCCAGGCCCTGATGAATTGTTAAGAAGCCAAATGATGTAACGATATTGAAGGAGAGTTACCTGGGTTACAGATTTGTATACCTAACATACGCAATTTGGTGATGTCTGGATACAACCACACCAAGAATGGGTATTGTGTGAAACCTTTACAAAGTTCACTAGTGCCAAGAGGACTGAACAAAGAAGATATTGTTTTACACTCTTTGTTTTTAATTAGGATGTTTACATATATCTGCACATCTTCCCACCCAGCAAAATAATCCCAGCAACATGTGTTCCAGTGGGAAGCCCACAGCTTCTTCTCTGGAAATCAAACCTGAAATACGAGTGCTCTAATTCAGTGATCTGGGTCCCCAAGCCTCTATCAATTTTGCATCGGGTGTCAGTCTCATATGCATCGATGTAACATAGAAAGCATTCTTCCTGGTTGTATCACAGCTTGGTATGGCTCCTGCTCTGTCCAAGGCGACGCCCATGTCCCATGAATTAAAAAATTTTATTTCTCTCTCTATGTCTCAAACCAGCTGCCCAACCAACCGAGTGAAACCAACTAATCTGTGGCTGGTCAAGTAAATAGACTCCGGTTGCTGACTGAATAGACTTCTAAAAAAAAGACTCTGTTGGCTGGTTGCAGAGAAAATGGACTCTGTTGCAAGTTCCTGCAAGTCAAAGACTGACACAATGGCCGAGTTTCTCTAACCTCGCCCATAGCTGGGATTCTCCAGTTGCGCTGCAGTGAATGGAGATTTGGCTGAGTGCCAAATTCACCCTTCTCACTGGCAGCGGTGGAAGGGTGTATGAGACTGGAGAATTCCGGTTAATGGTAGAAACACTCACTCTGTAAGATTTTTGATTTGATTTGATTTGATTTATTATTGTCACATGTATTAGTATATAGTGAAAAGCATTGTTTCTCGTGCACTATACAGACAAAGCACACCATACATGGAGGAGAGAGTGGAGAATGTAGTGTACAGTCATAGCTAGGATGTAGAGAAAGATCAACTTAATATATGGTAGGTCCATTCAAAAGTTTGATGGCAGCAGGGAAGGAGTTGTCCTTGAGTCGATTGGTACATGATCTCATACTTTTGTATCTTTTTCCTGATGGAAGAAGGTGGAAGAGAGAATATCCGGGGTGCGTGGGGTCTTTAATTATGCTGGCTGCTTTTCCAAGGCAGCAGGAAGTGTAGGCAATGTCAGTGTCAAAGGCTGGTTTAAGTGATGGACTGGGCTTCGCTCATGACCCTTTGTAGTATCTTGCAGCCTTGGACAGACCAAGCTATGATACAACCAGAAAGAATGCTTTCTATGTTACATCGATGCATATGAGACTGACACCCGATGCAAAATTGATAGAGGCTTGGGGACCCAGATCACTGAATTAGAGAACTCGTATTTCAGGTTTGATTTCCAGAGAAAAAGCTGAAATGTGCTGTGGGCTTCCCACTGGAACACATGTTGCTGGGATTATTTTGCTGGGTGGGAAGATGTGCAGATATATGTAAACATCCTAATTAAAAACAAAGAACGTAAAACAATCTCTTCTTTGTTCAGTCCTCTTGGCACGAGTGAACTTTGTAAAGGTTTCACACAACACCCATTCTTGGTGTGGTTGTATCCAGACATCACCAAATTGTGTATGTTAGGTACACAAATCTGTAACCCAGGTAACTCTCCTTCAATATCGTTACATCATTTGGCTTCTTAACAATTCATCAGGGCCTGGAGCCGGCCTTTAACTTAAATCTTTTGTTTCAATATTTTCAATGTTTATCCTCTATTTCGGGAATCAACGCGTAAGTCTGCTAAACCAGAAATAAGCTGACCCTGAACAAAGATGTCCCAACATAGGATATGCTTGTTGCTTTAATTGTGTAGTGGACCATGTGAATATTTTTAGATAAAAGCAAATTACTGCGGATGCTGGAATCTGAAACAAAAACAGAAAATGCTGGAAAATCTCAGCAGATCTGACAGCATCTGTGGAGAGAGAATAGAGCCAACGTTTTGAGCCTCGATGACCCTTTGTCAGAGCTGACGAAGCTCTGACGAAGGGTCACCTAGACTCGAAATGTTGGCTCTAGTCTCTCCCCACAGATGCTGTCAGATCTGCTGAGATTTTCCAGCATTTTCTGTTTTTGTTATTGTTGAATACTTTTAGCTTTCTTTGATTGTGGTGGATGGAGGAAACCAAGGGTAACTTCATATTGAAGAGATCTCTCAGATATGACACAAAAATAGGTGAGAGGTGTAGGGTCCTTAAGCATGTTCAAGGCTGAGATAGACAGATTTTTCATCAGGGGAAATGAAGGGTGATAGGGATAAGGTGAAGGAGAGGATTATCATATCAGATCAGTCATGACCTCATTGAATGGCAGAGCAGGCACAGTGGGCTTTGTGCACTGGTCTTTTCCCACACTCTGAGGGTCCAAGTGACCTATGACCACCTAACACAGCTCAATCTGAACTGGCTGACCCAAAGAGAACCACCCAACCCAGCCCAATGTCTAATAAAAGGGATAAATCGTGCTAGTGATACAGCCTTCAGGTCAGCCTTGCTTACTTTATTTAGTATTTAGTTTTTTTAAAACTGAATAATGTTTTATTCTTCAAAAAATATTTCTTCATCAGTTGTATTTTTTTTAAAGTGAATAAAAGGAAACTTGTTAACTTGATTTCATGTGTCTCCTCTTAATTGTATCTTTGTCTATAAATGCCGTGTTTGTGAAATCTACCTCTCCACTCGCCTGATGAAAGAGCAGCGCTCCGAAGGCTTGCGATTCCAAATAAACCTTCGGACTTTCACCTGGTGTTGTGAGACTTCTTACTGTGCCCCACCCCAGTTCAACGCTGGCATCTCCACATCATCCTCTGAATTGAAATTAAGGCTCCAATTGTTTTCTCTGAAAAACCGGCAAGATCCAAAATCCGGCACTGA